>NW_006768799.1:632834-701133 GCF_000204055.1 Melampsora larici-populina 98AG31 | reverse complement strand
AATTGTGTCGTCTGCTCTTTCGGAATTATCAAGCGGGCTGGAAGCACTTCAAGCCTTGCCTTCGCCCAAACCAAACCCCCCCACAGTCACAGCTCCGTGTTCTTTGATCAAGTAGGTCTGATCTCTTCACCCACTTGTCTTTTCGCACTGCTATGCCACTTCTGCCCCGTCAATACCACGCGGGATCCACTTTTTACCTGCTCTCTATTCATCACGCTTTCTGAAGGTTACCCTAACTAATGATAACAACCTTTGAAATAGGTCCATCAGGCATTTTGTCAAGCAAATTATGTTCACTTACACCTGACTAGTATCGGGAGTTCGACGTTCAGAGCTAGTGACGAGGCCTCTCTCGATCCAGATAGCCTCAGCATCATGCCGTAGTATATATTTTTCTTGAATATTTGGGTTCTAGGTTCATACGTGTTTAATTTCCATTTCAATTCCTGCGTCATTCTCTGTAAGATTTGTGGTGGTGTGGAGGGCTCAAAAAGCAAACTCCAAAAGAATGCTCCGAAAGACAGGAGCTACTAAATAAAACCTCAAGCAACGGCTTTCTGCCGTTGTACAATATACTTAAACTACTTCCCATTGCAAGTTAGGTTGAATAAGATCTTTGCAAAAAGAGTGATTTCTAAGGAAAACTACCACAGCAGAGGTATTTGTAGGATTGTTTGTCTTTGCTGCTTGCCTGGAAGACTTCAAGTGAGTTTCAAGAACAATGAGTTGACAAAAGATAAGAAATGAAGAAAAAAGATCTTTGAAGATTTCTCATATATCCTATTCTAAAACACTTTATCTTTCAAGTTATTGGGATTTGGATGGCGAAAAGACATTGTGTATAATCAGGAAGAAAATGGCGTGTATCATAAGTGTAAAGTGAGGATCCAAAATCTGAAAACAATGCAATCATCTCTTGGGATGGAGAAGCTATTCTGGCAAAGAAGAGAACGTCGGAGTTAGCCTCGAGATTCCAGACCTTCGCTTTGGCTCGACTGCACCGTTGCCTCTAAAGTATCAAACCATTCTTTCTACACAAAGGTGAAAGGATCTTTGAAGGTATGAAATCCTTCAGTCAGTACATTTTCTTCTTTCTGTTTCCCTCTTGAAGAATTACATATCTTACCTGTTCAAGTACACCGAGAGATTCCCTGAATTCCTCAATGGTACAGTTTTGTTTCCAAGAAGGATGTTGAAGAAATTCTTTGATTTCTTTAAAAAAGGTCCTATAAGTTCATTGAACCTATTAGCATTTCTCAATGCCTTATCTTCTACTGGAAGATACCAAAATGGTCTTTTATCATCATTTTTGAGTGAAATAAGGTGAAGGATATATTCTATCAATTCGTTCTTCAATCTGAAGTCCTTTGCAGTAAACCTTCGAGACACAACCTTGAATATGTCGTGTAAGATTTTGGTCAATTCTATGCCTCTTGGAGTTGCAAAGTTCCAAGTTAGGACTTTCAAGCCTTTTCCAGCCTCGGCAGTCGAAAGGACTCTATTGGAGATCAAAGTATCTGCAAGATGGTTGCGATGTTTTTCTGCTATTTGATCTTCCTCTAGAATCGGTTAAAAGAATACGATAGATCCATATATTTTAGTCTTATTTCATCTTTAGTAATCTGAATTTCAATGTGACTCACGTTTTCTCAAGACCAATGTCTTAAGTTCTTTTGGTCGATCCCAGAGAGAGTAAATTTCAACTGTGCGATCTGGTAAAAAATTGGGCAAGATCTTTACGAGATCTGGAATCATTTTAGGATGATCATTCAGTTGAAGAGCCATAGATTTGAATAAATGTTCATTACTTTCAAAGAGTGCATCTAAAACTCTTATAAATCTTTTCAACTGTTGAGATGAAATGGATTTGACTCTTAATATTTGAGTTATATGAGATACTTCGAGATCCTTTGAGTTTTGGAACTTTTTCAAAAGTAGCTTGAATTCTGAAGCTAGTCGATTATCTGAAAGTTGGATCTCGATATCACTATGCAGAATCCTCGGGCAGATATCTTTGTTTTTGATCAAGGCGTTGAAATCTCGAAAGCCGATGTAATGATGTTCTTCTAAATATAATAGTAGTCTGATCACATTTTTCTCTTCATCAAATACTTCTTCGCGTTCGGAACTTATTATAGGTTTGGACAAAAATGATAAGATCATCTTTTTAAATGTTGAAAGACGATCCCAACAGATTGGAGACCTCAAATTGATAAAACTAAGGTAAATCTCACTGAAGTCTTTCGAAGGGGCATGTGAAGTGCTGTCTAATTCTTTTTGGATAAAGCTTATTGATGATTCCCTTTGCATGGTTTCTGAAATCACTAAGATAGAGATCAAGACGATAAGTAAGATAGAGTTAAATACATCTACAAAATAACTCAAGGCACCACTTACATTCTGATGGTTTGGCTTTTGAAGGAGAGCTTGACCAGATTTTATGAACGACTTTCTTCAAGTTGTGATCTATCAATCGTGATACATTTCAAAAGATCCTCGGAGTTGGACTTCATATATTTCCTCGGAGAGTCATTTTGTTAAGGAATCTTACCTTTCAGCAAAAATAATTGAAGATCTTCACGAGGTCTACTCAAGTGCTCGTCCTTCCAGGTAACTGGAGTAGACACGTGGATATGAGGGTTTAGGTATGAGAATATACCAAGAGCCCAGATTCTTTCTGCTTCATTTGTTACTTCATTTCGAATTACACTACGAGCAAGATCAATGATATCCCGGGTAATTGCCGTATGAATTTGAGAACCGTCTGGGATATTGTTCAAATCCGACCCCAATTTGAGCACGCTCTCAGCCAATCTCTTGACCTGAGGAAAAACGGATGCTCGAGAAGCTTTTTCAGCAACTTCATAGTATATTTGCCAGGGTGTGGCGACTTTGACTCGATGGTTGTGCTTTGGAAAAACTCCTTTGAAAGACTCAGTTATTTCTCTCTTGGGAATCTCAATTTTAACTTCTTGATTGGTGTGGATCTTGATTCCTGCGCCTTTGGATAGCGACGACCCCGGCTCCCCACCTTGACCAAATGCATGGTAAGATCCCAGGAGCAGTTCCTCGGTCGGAAGAGAGTAAAGAGACGGAAGAATGGACAATATGACCGGATAGAATGACAGCTGAGAGTTCCACATCATCATTTTAATTGCGGATGGTAGCTAGCAAACAAAATTTATAACAACCAAAGTTGATCTTCATCAGCTTATTTTATCCTTTTTACAAAAATATGGAAAACTTTATCGTAGGTAAATCATCACAAGACGTGTTGCCGCTTTGAGCCACACAAGTTCGAACTGCATAATATGAGATCATATCACTCTCGTAAGTGACTTAGCAAACGGTAAGGAGCCGTGTATTGATGAGGTACGGGGCGCATATGAATGGTGAAGGCGGGACTGTCGAATATGTTGCGTTATCGCTAGAGATTGCGTAGAAACCTGCCACAGTAGATTGACTTTCAGCTATCGTGCTCGATTGAAGGCATACGAGACGAGATTCAAGTACCCATCTACAGCCGATTTGAGAATGAACGTTTATTCCTGAATGCGCATCATGGTACAAAATCTGGTTTTGTTTTTAATCGAGTTTTGTTTCTCTGCTAAATTTGAGAATACAGGGAATACAGAACCTGTAAAAACACTTTTTAGTTGGTTTTGACCTTTTTGACCACTGCGGCAACGAATCTTTTTGCAAAAAAAAGTCAATCCCCACCAATTTCACACCTTCACTTCCAACATCCCTTGTCCGTCACTTTGATACGTGAATATGTAAGTATGTAAATATACATTAAGCAACAGAATAGACTGTGTCATACTTCACTTTTGGTTACATGATCTCGTGAAGTGTTTTCCAGGTTCAACCACATTGATGCCACAACGTATTACTATGATGGTATATCACACAGTAGGCACCACCCTTTTTGTAGGACAATACATAAGAGTTTGACAAGATTATGTTTTGGCAAAAAGAGTACATATTAATCATAGGATGAGGCCAGTAAGTTCAATTCTCCTTTTGGGGTCATGTTTCAAAGTTCTTACATTGTACTGCATATCTGATGCATTTTATGAATGTGCTCAGTGGTTCACAAACCAATATAAGAAACCACAAAAAATGCTTCAAAACCTGTCAGATCAAAATCTTTTGACCTTCACGCTTTTAGTCACCGCTGCTTTGAGCCTTACGGTATGGCTTTTTTACATGTCTTTATCCTCCAGAGCTTACTCTGCAGAGGATCCTATGAATCCTGCAAAATAAGAATATTTCCATGTTTCCCACCGGAGGTAGCACCACAGCAGGACACCTGTGATCTCTGTCAATTCCCACCAATGCAAGGGAATGAGTTTTTGAGTTTTTTTAACATGAGGGTCTGAGAGGTACCATATGCATTCATTATTTTTTACAGAGAGGGTGATAGTGTGGATGTATGGATTTCACATACCCAATATCTGTGAAAGTTGAACTACATACAATTCAAGAGTGTATGAATTTTGGACAATCTTGTTGGATTTTTTGTGTACACCATGGGGCAAATTCTTGTAGAGATGCACCATGGAGACATCCAGATACATTTGGGATATCCTCTTGTTTTGCATAGGGCGGGACATCCTGACACGGTCTCATGCAGGACTTCTACCTGGTGTTCCCCTTGGAAATTTGGAGACATTATTTTTTATTTCATAGAACAACTCCAAAATCCAAACTCCAAACAAAAGATAGTAATGTAGAAGAAATGATGAAGTTATTTTAGATTGAAAAAGGTTTGCAGCAAGGAATGATAATGTTCTTTTTTGACAAAAAACAAACCTGCATTATCATGAAGTTCATCCCATCTTGAATTAAAAACCTACTTCTAAAGGTTTAGATTTGTTTTTTGATCCATTTCAAAACCCAAGTCAAAGCTACAACAGGTATGAATACCAAAAATGTAATTGTGGAAGGACAATGAACTGATTTCATGGTTTTAGTATGGAAAAATTATTTCTGAAGAAAAATCATTTGATGATCATTGTCAATTCAGCATTGTAGGTAAAGGTGTGAATCATAATTGAGCAAAAAGTAGAATGACAGTTTGTACTTTCAAAGCTTGCTTTTTTTACTTTACTTCTCTGCCAAGTATAACAATCTGAAAATGAAAGAAGTGAATAGATGATTAGGCAACAAAGGGTTGAAAAATCAAGGCTTGATCTTCAATGAATTTCTTTGGTTTTTGGAAAAGGGTCAAACTTATACTTCCAGATGCAAAAATCAGATATTGTGTTTTTTTGGTTTGGATGTGAAGTGATGCACTGATCCAATTTTGGGTAGTGGGTTTTATGACTGACCGGTTCAAGTTGAGGAAGTTAAATAACTAGATTTGTGGACATAGTAGATCTACTGCCAGCATCAAAGAGGTTCCCAGATGGCAAGATGGGTCCTCCCCTTCTGCTACTGTTAAAAAGCTCCATGAATATATCCTGAGTAGCCATTGTGATATATGTAGTCAATAGCTGTGTTCAAACCTAACCCGGTGGACACAAAAACCCGGTATACCCAGTGTTGTGATTTTGGTGGTATCTTTGTGTATCTATTGACAGCTCTTGACAGCTTCCAGCCAAAAAGTCAACTGGGTGTAATGGGTTTTTGTGCAACTGGGTTAGGTTCGAACACAGCTAATGTTTTGGAATGTGTGTCTCAATCTGAAAAAAGCTACAGCATGTATCACATGTGGTTTTCTTATCTAGATGAGCAGATAGCTGAGTGGACTTGTATGTAGCTGATAGCTAAGGATTTATTCAGATGTTTGCACATATGTAGCATATGCTTTATGGCTCAGATGTACTGTGCAAAATGATTTGATTCTCCATTCTTCTATCAATCATGTTCCCACCAGGGAATCTGAAAGATGACAAGATTTGGATACCATACCATGATTTGAAGACAAGGTCCAAACTCCACCTTGGATGCAAGGCTCAGAAGTTCAACTATGCAGGGAAAAAAAGCATTTTGAAGTACTCATCACATCTTGATGTTCATTTGTTGCTAAGTAGGAATAAATTTGTAATGTGATGCTTGATTGTCTTCAAGCTCAATAAGCACTTTGTAAAACCATTGAAAGAAATAATCTGTGCTTATACATCAGATATCAACAGACCAAGAATCTCATAGGTCAGAGATGTTCAATAAATTGTTGCCAAAAATTCTTTGCTTCCGGGTGACAAGTAACCTAGGCATATTTCTGACCAGGTCTGAAGCTTGGAAGATGCCCCGACCATTTTTATCATGTGGCATAGATGCAATGTCTAGCACTGAGTTTCAGATCTGTTCAGGTTACTCCAACTCAAGTTCAAGGTCAAGAAATATTACACAATGGGATTTGAGAATTTTGATAACTCTTTGTCATAGTTGTTAAAGAAGATTCTGTTCAATTGATCTAAGTTTGGTGTCGGTACAAGTATTGACATAAGGGAATGGGTCGAAGAGGCAGACCGGGTACGAGAAGCGCGCAGGGAAACCTTGACGTCCATTCCTTTCCAGCAGAGATCACCTCATCTCACGTGCTGGCAGAGGATGGACGTTAAGATGCAAAAATGATGCTGAAGAATTTTCCTTATAATTCCCATCCTCCTAGCAAAGTTTTTGTCCCACGTAGGATTTTTTCTCACTTCGAAAATCCAAACTCCGCGCTTCAATTTCTCTCTATCTCGGTCCAGTCTCTTTTTTCCTACAAAAATTATATCTCGCTATTAAAATATTTTTGTTGACCTCCCGCCCGCCCATGCTTTCTTCTACAAAAAGGCTAATGCGGTGGCGACCTGTTGTCACAGTGATTTCTTCATTCTTCTTTATTCTCTTTCTTACAAAACTTGTTCAGCCTTATTACAAATAGTTCCGACCGCAGAACTCTTGTGATATTTCTCCTAACTTAGTCCATGTCAGGTTTTAGAACCAGTTTCTCTTTAATAGTCTCACTGCGTCTTCTTCTTTCTCTTATGCACGCCAATAAGACTAAATGCCTTCTGGGCAGTCAAGCGTAAAAAACCTAGCTGCTGATCAGCCCAAGAAGCCCAGACCCATTCTTGATAAAGAAGTCAAATGAAGATTGCATGGTTTATGCTCAATCAGCAACGGGGCTCAATATGATCCATGAATTAACAGACACCATACTTATTGTATGATTACAAGGCGTGAAGCTCTCAATGTGTTTGATATTCTTACTGGAGTTTGATAGGTAGTGCTCAAAGACTAAAGTGTGATATCTCATACACCTACAACATAGATATTGATATTGAAAGCTGAAAGATAATTGTCTGATACCTAGCACATATTTTCAAAATACTTTGAGCTATTTGAAATATTTCAAAACAAATGATTTGTAAGTGGGTACACCACTTTAAGGGATTTAGATTGTGGTCAAGAACCAAGTGGATAGTGATGACAATGTCGATGAAGTTGCATTTAGACACTCCGAGTCCAGGCTTGAAGTTGACATTGTACTACAAACTGGTTCTTTAAACTCGGAATTAGAAGATCAAAAATAAAACGGAGCTTTGAGCAATATGAGATTTATGTGACGAGTTAAAAAACAGAACTTGGGTGTCTCTGATACAAGAGATACAAATTGTAATCCAACAAATGGTGAGACTCTGAGACTGAATCCCTTCTCAGGCAAGTGAGAGTACGAGAAAGATATTGAGGAGATTAAGAGTATAAAAACTTGTATCTATAGTCATCATCACTTATCCTGCTTACTCGTCTCAGAGATTCCAATGTATCAACGATTCTGAATCCCTATTCCATTCTCCTCCAAGACTCGACAGGCTTCCTTATCGCATTCTAAGAGAGAGAAATTTCCAGTTCAAAAATGGTCATGGTTAAATGAGCTCAGAATCAGGTAATGCAGTGTTCATCAACTCACGCGGAGCTGTTCCATCTTTTAAGCGATCGCAATATCTTGTATGGTCCCTTGAACCATTCTTAGCAACGTCACATTCTTTTTTCGCATTGTTCGAATTGGTGTATATAGATCAACCGGAATTTGTTTGACATTGAAGATTTGAGTGATATCTGAAGGATTGTGAGACTTTATTCAAATAAAAAAACAAGTACTCACCTAGTTTATGTGTCTGGGTATTGAATTGATGCCCAGCATCGCAAAGAACCTCTTGTCCTGGATGGCTTTTATCGTCATTACATATGGCGGTGGCCCACGTGGCTAGAAAGTGCATTCGAAGATTTGAACAACTAATGCGAAATTGATTTGATACTCAAAGAGAGAAAGAGTCTTCTTCAGGATACTAACTATCACAATTTCCCTTGACGCAGACTTGATAGTGCTCGGGAACCGATTGACATACTTGGAAAGCGATAAGAAAGGTAGGTATCAGGATTGGATTCTTCCAAACTCATAGGTTTCGATTTAGAAATCCAACTAACGGTTCGCATCGTCGCCGGGCACCCAAGCAGCAATACAGCTCACTCTTTCTGTGTTTCCACGTGAAACTTTTTTGCCATGCGCAAGTTGGGGGTAAGTGAGAATAATTTCTAACACCGAAAAGGTGATTGCAAAAGAAAAATGATTCGACTTCATATTTCAAAGATCGCTAAGTTTTTGGTCGATAGACAATCAGTCAAGAGAAGATCAATATGAGAACTGAACTGATTATGATATGGAGTCAAAATGAAACTAACCGGTAGCGAATCTAAGCTTCCTTTTACTGAGATCCTTGAATTCGGTGAATGTCTGAAACGACAAAAGATGAGAAACCGGATGGTGAGAGGCAAAAATTGGAGAAGAGCCACTGAAGACACAAAAATCAGATGGTCAAGCTGAAGGAAGTCAAATGTGACAAACCTGTTTATAGTGATGAAATGATCAAATCTTACCAAGGGAATTCAGATTTCAAGTGATCACTGATGATTGGCAATTGTTATAATTAGATCAACTTTGACGTTTCGCATGTCATTTTTTGTGTATGTCGTGCGGCATTTCCTGGCATGTCCTTTCGTCCTTCGTGCTCGGTGTTAGACATTCGGGGGGGATTGGGTCACGTTTGGAGAGGTGAGACTTGAAGGATTCAAATCTTGACGCTTCCTGTCAGTGGGACGAATCAGGACGAATCCTTTCACCTTCCATGATAACTTCCATTTCAAAACACACTTGGCCAACACTTGCCATGTTTACCATAACAAAGTATTTTGCACGACTTACAGATTTGACAAATACTTGCGTCAAAAAAGGAATCACTTCAGCATTCAGAAATTCTTACAAAATGCACATTGACATCTTTGAACTTGATGATAACATCTCGAGAAGAATTGTAATGCCATTTCCTCTCATTCAATGCGAGTTGATAAACTTTTCATGGGCGGTGACTGATCCGTAGAACTGGAAACTATCACACTCAGATCATATCGGCACCGAGAAAGCGGTCAGAAGGTTTGTATTCAATTAACATCAAATAACCTGATATCGACTTTTTGTTTAAATAAAAGTACTGAATAATTCCTTTTATACATATAAAAACTATAAAATATACTCAAAGCAAGCACAAATAACCCAAAGTTAAGAGATATGACAATACAATTGATGAAAAAAGATGCGAAACCATGACGAAACATGAAATCGAACATAAGCTTAAATACTATGAAAATTTCCAAGATTCTTCTGAATGACTTGATGGTAATGAGAGAGATTGAGCGAAACCATCATCTGGTAATGTATTGAGATTGAATGGATCTGGGTCGGTGAAGAGGGATGAGAGGTCATTTGGCAGCAAGAATTCATTCAGGGATGAGGTAGATTCTGAGAATGAAAAGTTTGAGGACGGTAGGTTAGTATCCATCTCCGTTGTTTGATTTGTTGGACTTGTATCGTCGCACGCTGATAACATTTGAGAGTAAAGCTGAGCCATGGGAATGATGTTTTCGGAAGGATCGGCTTCAGTAGTTAGATATGGTGAATCATCTGTATCGGAGTTTTGCTGCTAAAGTGTGGGGGAAATATAGTATCAAGAGGATCAGGAAACCGAATGTTTCGAGTATTGATGGTTGGCCAATCAACTTACCAAAGCAGTACATGGCCACATCTCAACATCGTCATCAGATGAGGAATAACGTGAACACCTAGAACTTTCACTGGATGATAGAGAGCTGTTACGTCGTTGGTTTTGGCACACATCTGATACATATTTGCCCAAGTTCTGCCGTTGAGCTCGAGGAATCGGTTTCTCGTAAGGTTTCTTTCGTCCACCGCGAGCGCGTGCGTTACAAAACTGTAGAATGCGACGTATCAGATCAAAACACTTGTATCAAGATATGCTAGGGAATTGAAACCCACCCATCGATTCACTTGTGCTCGGGTGAGATTCAAAGTTTGAGCAATTAGTTCTTTTTCTTCATTGGAGAATTGGTCATCGTGAACCAGTAGAGCCCTCAAAACAGCTGTTTGGTCTTTCGAGAAGACAAATGGTCGACCACGGCGGTTTTGATGAGATTCTGAGCCGCTTGAATTGGGTGACGATACAGAGGGCAAGGAGGATGATATCTTCGGATGTGATTCGAGGGTAGCCAGCCGCGACTTAAGGCTAAGCAATGCTTGCTGCACGCTATCGTTGTAGTAGACGATGAGACCATTGCGCAAGGCCCGGAAATAGCAGGGCTGCACGGATATGTCGAAAGAAGCTCGCTTGTGAATCTTCATCACCGCGTCCTCGTATTTTGCTTTCACATATTCGCTCAACTCATAGATTAATTCATTGAAGGACTTCTCATAATGGGTCGCAATTTCAATAGGTACTGCTGCTAGGGTAAGCAACCTCCGAACATCGGGTGGGTCAGGAAGGGCCAAAGGATCGAGAGGATAGTCGAGGGTTTGAGAGATGATTGGCTCTTCCGAGTCAGCGGTCGGCAATGACTCGATGATATCGCTAGCCCAGTTGGAGATCGATTGCCACATATTGGCGAACATCATGACGGTAGGGTGACGACGAGCGAGGTTTAGAGTCAGGTGTTTTGATGGAGGATATTGTCACGAGATGTAGATCGAAAAAACGTGGAGGCATGACGCTGGGCGACCGCTCAGGCGACAGATTATTAAGAGAATTCGGGAAAAGGAACTCATTGAAAAAACACACTTTGGACATATTCAGTTTCGGGGAAAGGACAAATTTCATTCCTTTCAAATGCGTGTTGTAGTACATGCATATGCAAAGCTTTATGCATATAGCCAGTGTGTTACAATCGAAAGATGCCAGACCGGGTTCCTTTCCTTTCTCTCCTTTCAACGAAGACGACATGACGTTCAAGATACATTAGAAAGGAAAGGAGCAGTAGGAAATCAAACCTTTTCGGATCACATGAGCCAGCCACCGTAGACTTCTTTCCTCACTGATTTATGTGAGCTCCACAGACCCTTTACCGTGACAGAATTCTCCATCCCTCTCTCAAGTTTCAATCAACTGCCCCTTCAACTACATCCTGTTTTCAAAAGGCTCACTCGACCTGGTACCATGTCACTTCTGTCCACATACCAAGACTTCAAGTCCAGCGAGTGCTCATTCCTGGCTGCGTTTGGCGGAGACCAGCCAGTTCCTCTCGGCGAACTCGCCACGGAACTGGACGCACACTCGCTGTCTCTTGAGCGGGCATGCAGGGTCCCGACGCCATCAGTCGGCGTAGCGCAGGAATACGCACAAGCTGCTGTCAACATTCAAGTTTTAGCATCTGCGATGACCCGAGTCCATGCTAGCATTGAGAACCTGATGGAAGACTTCGTCCAAAAGTTGGACCTATCGCCTGCCACCACACATCAACGTGCGATCGGTTCAGCGGCTGCGTCACAAAGACTTTCAATGGATGCGCCAGAGACTTTCGCCTCACCGCCTCCCTGCTCGAATCTTAGAAAAGACCCGCAAGACCTGTTGAGATGTTGGAGTAGTCAGTTAGTTACTTTCTTCTTTGCTACTACATGGTTCGGATAACTCATGTCACTCATGTTTGTTACGTCTTCAGACATCTATCATATCTGTTTCCGACCAAAGAAGAACTTATGGAACTCTCTGGTCAAACGAAGCTCAGCGCAAAGCAGGTCGATCTTTGGTTCCGAAACGCTCGAACTCGTTCCGGTTGGTCAAAACTATTCACCAATAAACTATACGCCAATAAAGACCGCCAAAAACTTGAATCTTACTTCAGCGAGTATGAGGCCACACAACGACTACACTGCAGTAAGGCCGGATCCTTTGTTAGCTCCGATGATGCCTACAAATTGGTGGAGAAAGTCCTGAAATGGTTTCGGGTGAAGGAATCTAAGGATAACTCTACTATCAGCGCTTGCCTGACGCCCTCTGTCTCCGAACAAACCAACAACGGATCCGTCAGCCCATGGGTCAAAGATGTCCTCTTCAGTACTTTGGCCGCACTCCGAACCTCTTCTCCACCTTCGCCGACCAAGAAATGTCACCCAACTTTACGCTGGCCCAACATCTTCAGTCGTGCGCACTCAGAAGACATCGATCCTAGTTTGCGTTCATCCTCCCCCGCTTCTTCTTCCGAGGCTACACCTTCTTGCTCATCTACATCTGGCTCCTCCACTTGGTCTTCCGTCTCAACATCCTCATCTCGGTCTTCTTCTCCCTGCACCGACCCCTCTGTTTCATCACCTCAACGATCAAAGAGTCCTCAATCTACTTCGCCACCTCCCTCGACCTCACCAAGCCTATTCATATCTCCTCTTTTTTCTTCTCCAACATTATCACCGGATCCACTTTCACAAATTAAAACGTCACCACCACCCGAATTATCAATCTGCCTTTCTCCACAACCCGATCCATCAACATCACTTCTTTCTTTCCTTTGTTCGGATAGCTTTTCACCTCCATCTCCAACTCATGAACCATGCTCCATAGCATCTGGACAATTTGATGATGCAGAAGAAGATTAATTACAATCCATTTTACTTTTTTTCTCATTCTTATCTAGTATTTATGTAGTTTTGTTTCGTATCTTTCAGTTTCTCTCTTATTTACGTATATCTTTTAGGATTTCCTTACAAAAAAAATCAAGTATAATATGCTTTGCACTTTTTTGGAGAATAGTATTGGTTCTATGAAACGGTTTTTGATTTGCAAACTTTATGAATGATCATCAGGTGCAAACAGAAATACTACTTGCCGACGAGGTACAAAGTGTCATTCAGAACTTAGACCCCAAAGATTGAACCAATGATCTTTCGCTCCCCCCTTTGAGCCTGTAGTGCACTCCAGTCTCCAGGCAGATGAGACTTGCCCAACTACCTGAACCGCCGTTTTGTCAATCTTACTTCTTTTTTCTGACCCTTTGATTCCTACTAGTACACCTGGCTGAAGAAGCCCAAATTCTTTGTTTGATCAAAAGGATCAGCTGAATGGCAAGTGACCATTCGTCATAAGTTTCTATTGCTTTTCAGCGGTAGCGTTCTGAAGTGCCATATTCGTCTCATGGCAGGTACCTCTCTGTTCGTTCGTGCATGACTCTGTTCGACTTTGTTGAGATCACAGCGGGGTTTTTTAGAAATTCGTGTTCGATACCCGCTGTGAAATCATCAGTGACATCAATTGATCACATGATCTCCTGAATGTGACATGTAAGCATGTAAGGACATGTACGATCAAAATTCAAGCTTGCAAACCAAAAAGACAATTGGTTCAACTCAATATGGTCAAACCATTTAAATCATCTCATCTTCAATTCTTATCAACTTTACAAAAGGCTACTTACATCGGCTGATCAACCAGATTCGTACCTCAAGGCATTATGAATCCTTGTCACTCTCTGAATCTATGGTCTCAGAAAACAAGGAGAGGTCGATTAAAGATCGGCAAGGACGTTTATATCTCAATCGATCGATGTCATTGACGATGCTCTGTGTCTAAATTCTCGAACTGACCATCAGCTCAGGCATGTTCTAATATATCATGTGCTGGAATCAAACTTCAACATCAAGAAAGTTCGATGGATTCACTAGAGGTTGCTGGCTCCGATATCACATGCGCTGCAGCACTTTTCTGATCAGCTGGGGTTTTCCCCGCAGTTTTGGATTGTCGAACTTGAAAAGACCTTATCTGATCTTCAAAATGACATCTTTCAAGTTGAAAGATCCAGTTGATGGCATTGGAACGGTGGATTCATCGGGTCACAACACCGTTCGATGATCAAATCAACTATTCTTAATCTCCAAAGGGGTTGTGATACAGATCATCTGTGTCGTTATCTCGTCACCATGAAGAATACATGATTTCCGTGATGTGTCATTCACATATGATTCATCTTGAATATATATAAATGATTTCTGAAAACTTGTAGCAAAATATTAATAGGTCAGAAAAAGGCGCAGTTCCCTTCGCCTTTTTCCCCTTTAAAGATGTCAAATGTCCAATGATGTATGCGCGTCAGCGTCATAGTTTGCTGGAGCTAATTGCTCATACTTGTTATGAGTTTTCGCCGCCTGAGAGGTACAACAGAGTCGCGACCCATGATGGATATCTGTATGTGGGACCAAAAAGCCGACACTTCATCACTTTTGCAAACCAGATCCGTCAAAGTTTGGTAGGCCTTGAACTTTGCTGCTTTGCTTTCCTGGTGTCGTGTGTTTAGTTATTAATAGAGTTTTGAGAGATAGAACAGCCGAAACATCACGGTGAATAGCCATCTTGCATCAAGGTTGTTGCAGAAAACTGGTTTATCTCCGGCTCATCGTACAATAAGTTTAAATTTGGAACGCTCGGTGCACCACCAGACGTGCGTTGCCAGAAAATGCGGTACCTGACTCATCTAGCTGGTGTACATCACTTATGTAAATGTATCGCTGAGCATTTTTCGTATAACATGTGATAGAAGGAAGATCGGTAAATAAGAAAGGGGCGATTTATTCGATTTCAGATACAGACAAAGGTGCCAACTGTCCCCCGGTATAAAATTGCCACACACGCGGACGAATATCGAGTCTGAATTGGAAGTGCTAGAGCAATCATGAGACTATCTAATTTTTCTTTGATCTTCTGCTTCTTGTCGCTCATCTTACCTTGGCATTTTCCTGGACCTATCGGACAAGTTGACGCGAAGCCGATGTCACCAATGTTTAATTATTTTGGAAAATATCTATCTCGCGATCATGCCCCTTCGAGAAATCTATTACAGATGGCGAGCATCGAGGACTCTGAGGTTAGTACTAAGGAACTGAAATTGAGAGCATCATGATTTGTTCAGAATTTTAAACATCGGAAAACTCACGAGTTTTTGGCAGGCATTTTCGGATGAATCGAGCGTTGAGAGTGTAAGAGATGAAGACTGGAAGACGTACTACAATTTCGTCAAATCAAAAGATTTTCATCATCACGAGAACTCGGATTTCAGAGTTTTGATAGCCCACGTTCATCAAATAGGTCCTGTTTTCATAGAGCATCATACCAAACATGACCAGGAGACACTGGATGTTGTTCGAATCATTCGTCAGATTCTTGAGACTAGTGTATTGAAAGAGACGCACAAGCTTTGGGCTCTTGGAGTTCTTTCTTACCTGAAAAAATGGATCTCAACAGAAAAAGATAGTTCTCTTGTGAAGGAATGGAAAATCGAAGATCTTATAAGTAGGCATATGGGGGATTTTGAACTGTTCTTACTCAAAGGTAAAAGCACTCCCATTTAGAGATTTCGACATTCTCATATCACCAGTTCTAAAGTTCTCCTTTCTACAGACCACGATTTGGCCGGAGCAGTGCAAGAGATTTTACCAATCGAGAGTACACCTCAAAAATTATCAGACCATGGTTAGTAGCTAGACTTCATTATGGGAGCTGTGCTGATTTTCGATCCCGAGACAGTCATTAAGGAAGTATTGAATAGGGCGTCAATAGTGAACTCTATCAAAAAAGCCATGACCTTGGGCGATAGACATCGAAACCCAGGATTTGAGAAATGTCTAGTCTCTTTCATGAACTTGAAGACGCCAATTGATGATAGTCGCGCGAAACGATTAATGAAGAAAATGGAAACAATGCTTGATAGGACAAAAAGCTTTTTCAGTACGCCACCTGAGGAAATATTTATCATTCGAATGACTCTACATATGGAAGAACATCACTTCAATAGTATGATTGAATTTAAAGAATTAATCAACGATCCAAAGATTTGTACCCGGATTCTCAGGAAAGACCTTGAATTTCAACTTCAAGACCCCGATTTATCTCGCATCCTGAGGAAGGTTTTGGAATCATTAATGAACGATGAGATCCTCAAGTCCAAAAGTATTCATATGGCTCTTGAAGCTATGACTGATAAAAGGCATTCTATGCTTCATCGGGCTAGACTCACTAGAGTGTTGAACTTGATGGCCAAGCATGATGATGAGGTGTACGGCCTGGTGAACAAAGAACTAAACCACCCACATAGTATCACCAATCTTTCAAGTATGTTTTTAGAACTGTCTCATGGCAGAATGTACCCAGACAAGATTCAGAAAAATGATCTTCAGTATTTAGTTTTCCAAAAAGGTTAGTGTCACCAAAAAGATTATGGGACAACGTGGTCATGTTTATGCATTTTGTCATTGTTGGCTTCCTGTAGAACACAAAATTTTCATGGAAAAACGTTTAGCAACACTTGAAGAAAACCTACTTACTATGAAGTTTTTAGAGTTGGATGTCATTTTTGAAGTTTTAAAAGAATTCAGTGCAAATCCCAAAGGACCAAGGACAGCTGGATTGACTCCCATCATAAAACAACTCTTGATCAAGCTATTGTCATATCGGTCTAACATTACAGATCCGAATCTTCATAAAATCAAATTAGATGCCATAGAATATATTTTACACTTGATCTTACTTGAAAAAGATGATATGCGGCTGAATAGGAATCTCTCCATCAGGGGTACACCATTTGTCCAGGACATAAGTCCAGAAGTTCTTTCGGTCGCTGGAAGTGATCCGATGTCCCTGGATGATAAGCTGAGAATGTTTTCAAAGCATTTGACAACGTGAGAAATGTTCTTTCTTTCCTTTTCAAGATCCTTAGATAACGGCCTGATCTTGACTTTTTCTAATTTCATACCTAGAACTCTATTGAGTTCACCTGAATCAACATGCCAAACCCAAAGCGACCGTAGCCCTTCATTCACAAAGATGGTTGCATAAGGCATCCAGCCTATTTCGTCAATTTTTAAAAAGGAGGGCTATCTTATGTCTGGACTGACTAACCCGTTCTAGAAATTTAAGCACGGTCTTTTTGACTTGTTGTTTTTCCTCATTTCCACAATTAAGGGAATAATATGTGCCACTGCATTTATTACTGGATGATCTTTAGCTCAGATATATTACAAAATGGCCTTTTGAAAAGCCAAAACTAGCTTGGTTAGCTTTGTGTTATTTATACTATGGCACACATCATATCTTACCGTGAGAGGTGATCCTATATGCAAACGACTCATTTTTCCCTATTTACTTTGTCAAAGCGCTCAATCAAAGAGTGAGATGTTGACTTACTTTACAAAAAATGAAACAGAGAAATGAGAATTTATGAGATAAACTGTCATATAGAAATTACCAATAGTACCCCCCTCAATTTGCTGAAATGCTATACTTGTACATTCCATGCATCAATAACTGTAGTTTCTTCCTGAGTTACTATCATGAAAGAAGGCAAGGTTGATTAAAGCTTGGGATGGACTGGATATATCAATGACAATGGTCTGTGTCCAACCTGTTGACCTTTTCATGAGGCCAGAAGTTTTCTTATCCATTGTGGTATAATTATCATTGGTACATGCTGCCATAATCATACTTTGAGATCAAGAAAGCTGGATGAAGGCTAAAGGGCTCACTGGCTCTGATACAGATTGGCATACACATCACCACTTTTTGAATCATCAATCATCCAAGTTTCCTTTGATTCTTTGACACCTGGCCTTTTCCATCCTCAAATTTGAAAAGCATCACTCAATGATTATGTCAGCAAGATGTAATTCCAAATTATGCTGAAATAATGCAATACAAATCATTTGATTTGATATCAAGAAGGGTACAGGTTTTGTGTTAATTACATACACATGTACACTCAAAAGTTATTTTTCTGTGTTTCGTTACATGTTACATACTGTTTATAGACTGTATGTATATGTAATTAGGTTTCTCCATAATAATCATACATTAAAAGTTAATTTTGAGTACATGCATTGAGACTCTGTCTCTGGTGGGCCTTGTGTGAAACTTTACTGCTTTGCTAATCTACTGAACCACATTTAAGCAATACATAAAAAGGCACAGAAAACTGAAACAATAAGGTAAAAGAATATCATTGAACAATGTTGCCAACCATTGAGGTATCTCCCACCCAAAATAAAGGCCACATGTGGAACACTTTGAACGGCACCAAGCATGCAGTTATGATGGATGTACTGACTGACAGATATAGCAGGAAATTATTATTCCGTAATTTTTGTCTTTGGTAAGTTAACATGTTATACATGTAGCCCAAACAAAGAAGCAAAGGGTGAATTGTTTGGCCCTGGGTAAGACCACTTTCAGACAAAGCAAATGGTGTCAAGTATTCCACTGAGATTAACTTTCTGCACATGCAAAGATAGTTTTGGCAGTGCCAGACCAATTATGAGAATAACTAGTATTCCTTTGATATTTTGCCTCTGGCCTCTCACCCCATTTTCACATCTTTCTGAGCCTCATGGGCAATGCCAGCCTGGCTCTTTAAATGTGCACAAAGTAGATATCAAAGGTTGAATAATCCTTACAAAATGTATGTTTAAAAAGCTTGTTGCTATAACTAAAGCTTATAAACTTATTTTTCAATGCTTTGTAAAGTAACTAAAAAATTATAAGTGGTGCTTATAATTGTCTTAGGTGCAGAATGGGTCACACTGCCTGATACTAATCAAGGTGCTGTACACTTGACGGTCTTCTAAGGCAAATATGAGGATCATAAGCTGGCTATAGGTTACAAAAAGGAAACAGGAGACTATTTACAACATCACTTAAATAATAAGAAAACCATCAAGTGATAGAGCAATAGCCAGTTAAAGAAAAAAGGGTGTCCTTGATGAGAAAGAAGATGTGACAAAGTGTTCTAAATGACAAGAATTATAAATAAGTCATCCTTCATAAGAAAGATGAAGAAAAAAGTATTATGATATAAAATACTAATTCAAGGATGAATTGTGGTAAAAGTGGTATGGTAAAATATTGAGATCATTCCTCTTTCCTGGAAGGAAATCAACATTGCTTACATATTGATACACATGTCTCTTTCTGACCTAGCACATCAGGGTCTTTTTGTGTGCGGTCATAAGGGTTCATATCTGGTAAGCTGAAACCAGTAACATTGTGCCTTGTGTCAGATTAATATTACTTCTTGGCAATGGGGTCTTGGCTCCTTTGAGCTTGGTTGCTGTTTTCCCAGTGGGTCCTTTCCAACTAAATTTCCTGACAATGGTAGTAATGTAAAATTCTCCTCATGGCTGACAGGCAAGTTGATGCAAAGCCATCTTTGGGATCTATCTCAGAGACCTTGTCAAACAATCATGCCTCTTAGGGTCATCATTTACCCATGATGTTCATGAAGGAATGTGAGGGAAGTGTGCTCAAAACAAAGTACATGGATCTTTTTGCACTTCTAAAACATCGAAGAGCTCACAATCTTTTTTGCAGACACTTTGAGACAGATTCATGAGCAGTGAGAGTATCACAGATAACAACTGGCTGATGTACTACAATCTTGTAGACTCACAGTATCTTCAAAATGATGGGAGCTTGGAGCTGGGGTATTTGATTGACCATGTTTGTAAAATATGCCCTGCTGTCATAGAGCATCACACCAATCATGAAAAGGATTATAGAAAGAGCTGGTAATTCTAGTAATTCCCCAAATAGTAGAGATGTATGATATCGCCAATGATAATTGAGGTTTTCTCATGTTTTTTTTTCATTCCTCAATAATTTGGATGTTATGTTAAACTTGAGCTCTTTGTAATGCTTCTGTGTCTGAATAGAACCTTTTGGGATTGGTATTTTCAAGGTTTTATACTGTGCAGAAGAATTTTTCCCATTGCATGGAGTATCTCTTTCACCCATCTGTATAATTTTCAGTTTTTATTCTGGGCGCAAGATTTTTTTCACCAATCCTTTGCCCAGGCTGTCAAGATACAGATGGGCAATGGATTTGCAAAGCCCAAAATGGTGGCCAGTAGGCGGCAAGAAGCAAGACCTCAAATATATGATCATATTGATGTTTTGAGGAAAAACCTAACTGACCTGTGACTTTAGTCTGCACACAACCAATGCTAAGATATGTATGTGCAATTTGCTTCATGATGACGGCTTATCATCTTCACACGCAGCAGCGGACAATCTTGCGGCAAGGCAAGCAACAGTTTCAACTTTCGACTCTCAAATCCAAGTCCAATACTGAAAACCCTGATTAGTGATGAAGGCTTGTACTTATACTTAAGTCCTACCGTCTACGTACTGGTTTCACGCCACGCAAATCACGATCACACAGCACTGAGCAGTCCTTTGCTTGTCAAGACGCTTCGGAGCATGCAGCAAAGGGATATATGGAGTCTATAAGGTAAGTTTTCGTAGAGAAACGCACGTCGAGTTCCCGCATTGCATGTACCATCTACGCCGGACAGTGTCATCGCAAGTATTTGCCGCTTCTACAAACCTTGCGCGATTTTGCACGTAAAACTCGCGCGAATGGCGGGGATCGACTTACTCGCGCTTTACGCAAGAAACGACTTGTGTTTCTGATCGGTGTGTACGTGGTAGTAGAGCAGAGTTTGATTCGCAAATTGAAATAGTGCTCGATGTAATCTCCTGAGGACCAGCAGACAAATCACAATGATATGGAGCTATTATCTATCACGCTACCTACTTTTTTTAATATTCCCCTCAGTTTCGTCTCCGCCTCTAGAGTTAGCCCTCCAATGGACTAATCAGAAAGGCGCCATACTGGAAAATGGAGTCTATGAGAGCTCTCTTGAGAAGTACAGTCTCGATACGTACGAGGAGGGAGAAATTGGCGTGCTTTCAACATACGGAAGCTCCGTGATTAAGAGACTACATACATTTTGGGAGTCCCTGATTCAAAAAATGAGCCCTCAGCCTGAAACCTCAATGGCCTGGCCAAGATACTACCATATTGCGTCAGAAGCTCTTCAGTCATTCTCGGTGCCTGAAGCTAAGAAGTTGGCCAGAACCGTCCTGGCATTGGGACCCGAATTTTCTCATTATCGCAATCATCCTGAACTCTCTGAAGAAAAAATCAGGTTGATAATCAATCTTACTCGTCATGTCCTTCAAAATGATTCGCTTATGGCAGCAGAGAGGATTTGGGCTTTTGGGATTTTTTTACACCTTAAACGTCAAATTAAAGCAGATAAAATTGAACCAATCCCCACAATCTGGGAAGAAAAAGGCATGAACAGACCGCGCGAAGAATATCTATCATTTTTTCTGAAAGGTTATATTTTTGAATTTTTGTATACAGGCATTTCCGTCGCTGATATCAAGTATCATGTTTCTTGCCCATATCCATATCCCAAATCAAAGGCAAGGATGTAGAGGAATTGGTTCAAGAGATGTGGTCAGGATTTCCTTCACAAGTTGAGCCTGGAGACCGCGGTAAGTGAAGCGACTGATTGATGGGTGCCTTTTACTAACCACGATCTTGCCAACATAGTTATTCAGGAAGCGATACAAAGGGAGTCATCCATACACCTCATAAAAAATCAAGAAAAAGCGGTGTCTCATCAGCCATCAACCCAACTACAGACTCTTCTTCTTGATTTTATGAATTTAGAGACTCCAATCAGTTCCGACAAGGCTTCGATATTACTTGAAAGGATTTGGCGCCAACTTGATGAACGCGTCAAGCAGAAAGAGATCTTGAGTGCGCTTGATGAGACCAAAAATTTGGTCCGCTTGTTAATGCATTTAGAGGAGTACAACCACGCAAGCAGTGTCAAGTTTGAGAGATCAATGAAAGAACTCTTGATGACAAACGAAAAACTTTGGGATACGATTTTCCATACTGACATAGTTCTCCAGCTTGAGGACGAGAGATTACTTCCTGAATTCAAGACCATCTTGAGGGATTTTACGAATACAGTCGGAATGGACAGACAACAACTTTTCAAGGTCTTGGGCGTCTTACACCATCAACCGGTATCGTCGTCTCAACTTGCAAGATTTTTCAGAGTGGTCAACTTGGTATTTAGGAGAAATCCAGGGGTTTATGATATGCTGGATCTTGCTCTCAACCAGCATCCAGAAATGATCTCAGCTCTCTCAGAGATGACACTCAGATATGGTCATGGAAACGTGAACCCGCATTGGCCTGGCTCAGATGATCTCCGGTACTTGATTTTCAGGAAACGTGAGCTTCTCTGAACAATGCCTTCGCTGTTTTGATGCTGATTAATTTATGTATATGTCTCTTGAAACCAAATTCAGAGGAAGATCAAATGGCATCGGATCTCAGAAACAGACTCGCTAAAATTTTGATTCACCAAGGGATACTTTCAGAAGTTGAAACTGGGAGACGGTTAGAAGAAATGAAATGGGACTTTTGCGGATCAAGAAAAAAATCTGTGACTCGAACTTTATATACTATCTTCAACAAGATCTTGACTAACCCTGATTTTGAGCGAGACTCAGATCTGATGGAATACATTTTGTACCTCATTTCACTAAAGAATGATGATGCAAAGCTTTATCGCCATCTAATCAATAAAGAAAGTGGAGTATTCGAAAGACTATTGAAAGCAGTTTCCAAATTTTCTCAAGCTCCCTCTTGGAATAAGCAAGGGACGCTAGACGAGTTTGAAATCGCTCTTAAACGGCTTGAAAAGGTGACGCTAAGTCCTTTTAGCTCAGTTAATAAGGGCTCCTTGATTGATGGTTGACCAAGAAAACATCGGTTTCTCAGATTCTCATGCGCGTTACTACAACAACCCGTAGAAACTTGGGCTGAGCAGTGAAGCTATGATAGCCTCAAAGATCTATCAGATATTACCATACTTCGTCATTGTGGATACACAGTTTTTATCTTTCAACTGATCTGATCTTGAATCTTGTTGGATAGTACAATGTTTATAACTTTTCATTTATTGTTGAATTGAAAAAGGATGGCAAAATTTTCATTGATTGTAAAATGTTGGGAGGAGTCGTGTCCCAAGGCTTGACAAGACAGATTGAATTCTATTCCATTTGATTGGAGGTGAGTATGATGTATATACCATCTACATTACCAATCTCCCTTTAGACACGCACTAGCTTAGTTGGGCATCAAGCACGGCACTTTCAATACTTTCTTTTTCTTTGCTCTTGGGTCATTACATTGGACTACTGTACAATACTTTCTACATATGATCCTACAGTGACTCATTTCACACTTGATACTGAAGCCCCTGATTTTGCGGATGTATATATTCTGAGATTATTTGGTAGAACTGTGGATCAAAAGTACATATGGTGTCTTGAATGGATAGTGAATTACTTGCTGGTCTTGGGAGGAAACCCAAATTTGGTTAATTCTGAGTAGAAACATCATTCTGGAGGATCTATGTGGAGTGCAATGTTAAATGGCCAGAATGACCATTTTGTGCGAGACATGTTGTTAGATCATGATGCCATTTCAAGCCATCACATGAGCTATTTATCCGAAGCATAATTTCTATACCTACATACAAGGACTGTGATGAGATATATCCTGCCCTAATCCTAACCACAACCTTAATCCTAATCCTAATCCTAACACCTAACCAGTTTGTACCATTGCTGAACACTCAGTCACTTTGTTTTTAGAATCCATCAAGTCCCATTTAATCAGCATTCCAATAATCAATTTTATCAATGCAAGTAGCAATACTTTACTCCCAGGTCCTTGGAATGGTATTGTCAATTTTGATCTAGTATCAAGTAAAGTATCTGAAAACCAATACTTTATCCAGCAGTTGATGGAGAAGTAATGGTCAAATATTTGTCCCATTTAGGCTTAGATACTCAGTATGGTATTGGTAGTGTGGCACAAAGACCAATACAGTATTGAGTATAGTAACAGTATCACTTCAAGATATTTTACTCAAGGTAAGTCCTTTTGTGGTTTTTGATACCATATGAAGTATTGTATTGGTGAACCAATACTTTACTGCCTATCAATTTTTACGGTACAGTCAAACCTCTGCAACCCGGTCCTCGAAAATTGGTTAACCTCTGATATGTGGTCAAATTTTGGTCCACCAAGTTGGGTTTTCAGCAGGGAGTTTGACTCCAAAATCCGATAACCTCTGCTATCTGGTCCAAAAGGCGTCCACCAAACCCACCAGATTTCAGAGGTTTGACTGTATTGTGTTTTTGATATTTTACCGGGTATTTCCAATGCAACCCAGTAAAGTAACAGTGGCAGCATTGCTATGATGACCTAGCCTCAACTGGATATGATTGCTGAGGTAGATTCAACCTGCCAAACAGAATATCATGTGTGTTCTCAAATGGCCGCAAGCACTGGGAAATTAGTATCTATCAATTGGATTTAGAAGCAATAGTACAATGAAAGCATCTGGTGGCAGGCGCCAGAGGGTGATGTTCCAGACTTACTGGTACTATAAAATTTGCCCATATGTAGATACTATTGAATCAATCAGGTTGTGATTTGATTAATGAAAGCTAAGGAAGAGTAAAAAAATGATAGCTTTTTTAGTGGTCCCAGAGCTTACACAGGGTGCACTGTAGTCCATTATTTCTGGCAGGGAGATGCTAGGGGAAGCAAAAGGAAGTGAAAGGCCAAGAATGTGAAAGGTCCTAGTGGTGGGATGTGACACACCTGAAACTTAGAGAGAGACAGAATTTGGGAATGAAAAACCTCCCCTCTTCCTCCATCTGCTCTTCTCCTTATAAAGATCTTGCTTGTCAATCAGTTATATACACAGTAATTTCCTGTATGATTCCTTCTCTATTACTCTTTAGCTGCAAGGGGATCTTCAAGGCTGATAATTTGCCCACAACAGCTCTACTTCCCTATGTGAAACTATCCACAAAATAATATTTAAGAAGAACTGTGGACATGGTACCCACAGGCATCCATCATATATTGGATGCAGGTGACAAGATTGTGCAGCTGGGAGCCATTTCCTTGGATGGATGCTTTAGGCAAACACACCTGCAATACTGGGTTTGTATCAGAGTGGCCCTGCTCAATCCACATTCCCATACCTAGTATTGGGGTTGTAGTACCAGGCCTAAAATACAATCCACTAGGCAATTGAGGTGATCATGTGATAAAAAATTTGCTCTATACATTGTTGCCCTCAACATAATACTGGAGATACACTTGACTGGTTCAGATTAATGAAATGAAAATCACTCTAAAGAATGAAATATTGGAGGTTCAACTCAGCAGTCATAAAAATTCAATGAATTGTAGCTGTAATGCTTTCAATTGACAAATATTAGTTGCATTTTCAATGTCATGAATTCCAAAACAATCAATTGTCAAAGTTAGAAAACGTCATTATTCCACTGTAAACAATAACCTTTGATTGGGCTCATGTATTAAGATTTATAAATGAGAGCAAGAATGAAATACAATTATCAATATCTGATGAATCTCTTTTGAAATTTGTGATTGTATTATGTTTTCATGCATTACATTCATGGCTTTTATTTGGGCTTTATATAAAATCAACATCCATCAATCCAAGGTCTGAAGATACAAAGGGAAGTGAAAGGCAAAAAATGAGGGGGTGATATTCAATGACAGCCAATTTTGGCTCTGTCTTTGCCATCTCACATTGATGACAGTGAGGTAGGTAGCAATCAAGAAAGTCATGAGAAACAAGACTCCAAGCACAACGGGCAAACAGGGAGAGTGGAACAAAAAGTTGTTCAGCGGGTAGTTGGCCAAAGAACTTGAAGCAAAGGACTCACCAATTGATGCAATTTACTATTTTGGAAATGGCCCAGGCATCCTCAGTGTGTGCCGCTGACGTCCGCGCGCGCCGCGCACTGACATCTAGGGGACAGCCCAAACGGGGGTGCGGATTGAAGCATACAATCTCGGACACTCCCGACGTCCTGAGGGCTACCCATGGGCTGTAGATACCCCCCGGCGTTTCTGAGGCCGCTCTGGACCATTTTACGACCCAGAGCCCCCCCATGGTGTAACTATGTTTCAAACAATCATTATCAGTTGGTCTTAACACAGATTGTGTTGAAGTTTGAGAAAGGTTTAGCGTTATCATGACTCCTTAGATCAGACAATAAGATACGAGATCCCGTAAGCGCCATACTGATTGATCGAGATGTTCCTTCAACCGGCTTTCTTAACCATACCACCTGTTCGCACCAGAACAAGGAGAATGACACGCAATTATTATCTTTCCTTCTGCCTGATTTTAATGCTCCTTCCTTTACTTGAATCTCTCCCTTATAATGAACCTCTCTTGAATTTATCTTACAAGAAACTTGCTGAACTGGATAATGACAATCCTGAAGCTCTTCTTTTAGGAACCTCTTTTACAGATTTTCAAGAGGGAAAACAGAGGGCAAATCAAGGAAGATTGTGGTCTATCCTTGATACCACAAAATCAGCACTAAAAGAATTTTTCAACCCTCAATCCAAAACACCTGGAAATAAGGCTTTAACCAGCTGGGAAGTCTGCTATGGTATATCCGCAAAGGCCATCGGATCATCCGATTCTCCTACAGTAAAAGACATGGCCAACGCTGTCCTGGAACTAGGACCTCGATTCCATCTGCATCAATATAACCCTCAGGTCGACTTGGAACACGTGAAATCTACACTCAAGCTCCACTATAATTCTCTTGAGAGCGATGCTTTAAGTACAGCGGAGAGGATTTGGTCTGTTGGGGTCCTTTCATACCTAAGATCTCGTATTCCGAAGGATAGGCATTCTGCAATTCCTCTGGTCTGGACAGCCAACGACTTGATTAGGCCTCGAGGAGATTTTCTGCTGTTTTTTCTACAAGGTCGGTGACTGAGAATCTCTGAATGACTGAGGCCATGGTTAATTTGAATGTGGATGACTTTGATCAGACGAAGACTTGGGCAAAATTGCTGAGGAGATGTGGGCGGAATCCCCTTTCAAATCAGAGCCATTCGAACATAGTGAGTGACGGTTCTTTGGTGTCTTTGTCGTTTCTAATTATCTTCCATCAATCCCAGTAATTCAGGAGGTGATCCAAAGGGAGTCCATAGTGCATCATATCAAAGACCAGATAGGCACGGCCCCCGATCCTCCATCAAAAGACTTTCAGACACTCTATCTTGCGTTTATAAACTTGGAAACTCCGATAGATTCTGAGAAAGCTTCATCATTAATGATATTGATCAAAAATCATCTGGAACATCTAAACAGAAAAAAGAGGAATCACTTCGATGAAGAGGCAAACACGATTAGAATTTTATTACACCTCGAGGAACATCATTATGATAGCAGTGTAGAATTCAGAAGATTAACCAAATCACCAACTATCCTGGCAAAAGTACTGCAGAGTGATATAAGTTTCCAAATTGCAGGCACACTACCTCCGCGACTCAGTAGTTTTTTGAGAGAATTACTCAACACAAACACCGTCAATATTCATCATATCACACAGGTCTTGGAAATCTTAAAACATGAACAAATATCGACTCCACAATTAGGAAGATTATTTAGAGTACTAAACTTAGTATTCAAGAGAGACCGGGCGATGTATAGAGTCTTCAGTATCCGACTGGATGAATACACTGAATTGATTCCAAAACTCTCCGAGATGTTACTGAAATATCGTCATGGTCGGATGAAAACACAAGGGTTTGCATGGGGAACTGTAGAGTATTTTGTCTTGAATAAAAGTAGGTCAATTTGAAAGGTCACCTATATGGGTGATACCAACCACTCATGGCCATTTGTTTTGGTAAAAAGACACAGATCAACTAGCAGAGAAGTATAGAAATCTTCCTAGAAATGCGTTGGTATCCAATTCAGAGCGCGAGACCGCTAGAGATTTCAAAAATTCGCGTGGACTGTCCAGAGAACGCGTTGTTGATAGTATGTTGAAAACACTGGAGCATTGGGGGCAAGTGGGGATGGGCGGGATGGGAGGAGCGTAGCCGTATTGCCACTTTTTTGAAACGTGGCACTTCTTACAGCGTTCTGTGATACTTTCTTACATTTTTCATTGCAAAAGGCGCTTGTCCAGTAGGCTATGTGTCTGGATGGAGTTTGAGGTGGCTCAATTATCAGAGGATTTGCCAACTTGAATAGTGTCAGGGTGGTTTGATCTCATTAGAATGATTGTTTAGTGCTTCTAGCATTTTATAAGACCCTTTATGTATGTATACCCAGCATTGTAGTAGATCGAACTTTTTCCATTGTCTTTATGCCATGTGTTTGTCTGATCATGAGCTTCCAACCCCGAGTATAGGCATGTGGGGGAGTGTGGGCTGCCAAGAATTAAATCTTATCAATCGCTCTTGCCCCTTGTAACCAAGCAAGACAATTGCTTCCAAGTGCACCATCTCAGCCCATTAGGATTGTTTGGTGATGATTAGAGAGCATGGGCCTCCCAATCACAAGTCTAATGAAGAAATCAAACGCTTCTATTTTTCGAATATATACACCAATGCAGAGAAAAGGGATGTCAATGAGAAAAAAATAAATGTCTACACACTCACAGGTACTCCTGATCTATCTATGCTTTACAACACAACACTCAATAGAGAGATTATAAAAATATGAGAGAGACAGAATGTGGTTTATAAACATTGCACATCACTAAAGATTATAAGTAGAAGGGACCAGTTGGCATTGGATACCCCTCCAAAATGGTAAAACAAAAGGCAACAGATGGAGCATTGGATCAAGGGGTTGAAGTTTTCAAATATTAGGCATCAATCTAAGAACAGTATTACACATTTCAGCTTGCTTGTATGATTTTGAGAGTCAACATCAAAGCGACTTACTGATCATAACGGAGCATTGAATCGACCTCACTAACAGCGATCCCAGCCATCTGTCTAGCCTCAAGCCAGAACCAAAGCTGTTGAAAAGAATCCTCAAGATTAGATCAGGCAAATTTACTTCTCAATTAAAGAAGAAAAAGAACGTACCTTGAGCATACTACCAATCCCTTTTGTCGAGACCCCCTCTCGAATACTTTCTATACTACCCAAACTCCTCAAAATCGGGATAGCACTTTGAAACAAATCCATATCAGGATTTAATCTTCTTCCAATCCCTTCTAATAACAAAATCGAAAGAATAGTATTGATAAAATCTGCCTCTAATTTGACATGATGTTCTCGTACAGAATGTAAAACTGAAATCAAAACATCACTAATCTTAATTTTCGACAGACTAAAAGTCTGTGATTTGACTTGTAAAGCGAGGTGTTGAATTTTAAGTGCAAAGGTTTCTTCATCAATTACCAAGTCTGGAGTTCTACACCGTTCAACCATTAATTTTCCAGCCCGATATCCATCGAAATTGGCTATAGCTTCAAACAACGCTAAAAAGTTCTTTCGGTTTGTATCAGACAAAGAGGTTATAAGGCCGGAATCGATGAAGATCAATTCTAATTGATATCCTTCACGATCTAGAGCTTCAAGTTTCTTGATCCATTCTGTATGATCATGTGATACACTCTTCAACTCGTGCACTACTGCTCTGGTTAATTCTTCATCTTCTTCTCCCGCATCCGGTTCAGCTTGGTTTGTGTATTTTCGCCATATTGAACGGAGGACAGATTGGGTTGTGGGTTTGTAAAATTTGATCATGATATTACCGGGATGAAGATCAGCATGAACAAAGTTGTCGATCAAAAGCATATGCTGTGATCAAAAGATGGAAATTTTGACTCAGTAGACGGATTTGTGATGTTCAAATGAGTAAGCACACTCACCAAAAATGCATCTAGTCCGATGTCCGAGATCCGATGATCAAAAGGACCTCCACCGTCTTTTAAGAACAACTTCAATGGTAGTGCATCCTCAAACTCTTCGACCAAGACTTCCTTCGTACTGTAACTTTTTAATGGACGTGGAAAACTGACGGTTTTCCTGTACTCGAAGAACTTTTCAAACCGTTCCAGATTGTTGGCTTCAAGCCTCAAATCGATTTGACTCTTCATCAGGTCACCAAAGACTTCAACTTCTTCCGGGAAACTCAACCATTCTGCACCAGGGAAGAAATTGATGATATTTGCAAAAAATCGCATTATCTTGAGATCCCGTGAGATTGTTTTGGAGACTCGCGGGTGTAGGATCTTGATTGCTACGGATGTCGATGGTTTGATAGATGGGGGCATGGATGCTGAGAGCTTTCGTGACAGGTTAGTTACTGTTAGTGATGGCTTATCGTCTGAATGTTTTGGTTCAAGGTAAGACAATGGGAGTAAATCGGGTTTGAGGGTTGCGCGGTAAACCTGATTGAAAACGAAGTTGATAGGTTAGTTCAGGATGTGGCGATCATATGTACCAAGACACACCTGAGCTACAGCTCCGATTCCCAAAGGTGTCTCATCGAAAGAAACAAAGATCTCATCAAAGGGTTTCCCAAACGCCTTTTCTAAGACCTTTCTTGTGTGACTCATTGGGTGAGGGCTTCCATTCGAATGCAATCTTCCAAAATTTTCACACAAAGTCTTTGGAAAGAGATCTGCACGTGATCCGGCCCATTGAGCAAGCTACAAGATACACCGAATCAACTTCCTCATTTGTCGAAAAAAATGTGTAACAGAACCTACTTTGATAAACGTAGGACCGGCAAGCTGCATCGCATGAACTAGCACATGGTACCACCAAGTTGTGGTTCGGCGTTCAGTGACTAATGATCCATCCTGTTTTCGTTTCCGTCGCTTTGCTGGATGACCAAGCTCAACAAACTCAAGCAATAAGATTGGTGAAGTAAGAAGGAGGGGTAAGAAAAGTGTAACGAGAAAGAGAAACCGTCGTGTTGTGGCTAAAGGTTCAATGAGATAGTAGTCTATCGAATCCAATAGCCGTTGAAACCATGATCGATGAAAGGGTTCAACTTCAACATCGAGGGCTGGAATGAGATCGGGTGATGATTCGAGCTGGAAGTGCGGATTGAAACTTGAATACAAATGAGAGTAAATTCCTGCTCCAGATAGCGACAGAAGAAGCCACAGAAGTGGTCGGCGACACAGGTACGATCGAACCGGGTTGAAAGATCCAGATGAAGGGCCTTTCAGCCAGAGATTGATTCTAGACGGTCGCCTTCTAGTTACGTGTATCAGAACAGAGTTGAAGATGCTCGCAATGAGTGTGTTCTGACCACGAGATGTTTCGAGAACAGGCGGTGCTCTGCAGCTTTGTCAGAGTTTAGTATCAGTTACTGTGCTTCGAAAGAATTTATCGGTATGGCCTCGTCACCTACTATAATCTGTTTTTTATCGGCCTGAACTGATCGATCGAGTGTCCAGGATGAAAGATGCTGACCCTAGACGAACAGCGTTGGATCTGGCGAGTCCTAATGACATTGAGACAGTTGACCCTCGATTGACAATGCGAGGCAAAGAGATGGTAGACCATGGTTTGCAGATGACCTCGTCGCTTGGGCTCGGACCATGGAAACTCTTTTAAATGTAGTTCAGCTTAATCTGAATAGCATTCGACAGTGATAGTGTTGAGGTTGTTGGCTTTCAGCTTCAAGTCAGGGGTCAGAGTAAAGTAGTTGAGCTCCGAGTCCAGTTGGAAATCTGGGGAGAAGTCAGCTCATACATTTATGCAGAGTGGTGTAGCAATACCACATGTAAAAGGATGTGAGTTTACCATTTTCGTAACTGCTCGTATCATCCATCTGAGCAGACCTTGAGCCTTGAACTCAAGAGGCAAGGCATACAAAGTGTCATGCCCTGTTCCGGAAGTCAAAGCTGATCTCTGACTTATAATGCGGGCAGGAAAGGGAAACTCGAGTTTACTCTCATGAACTCAACCTTCAGCCTGAAGTGCTTGTGACCTCAATGAAAATTCCGTGGGTCGAAGGAAACCTCAGCCTCATAACCAGAATTCAAGATAATTTGTAGTAGCGTACCTGCAGCCTCTTCCTTGAGTAGGGATATACTCTATTCAGCTTCCCTTAGAAAATTCATGGGAATGTTACGTGCATATCTTTTAACAGGATCAAAAGGCAAGATGACTCTGATCAAGGGAAGTGAGGGCGGAACTATCCACATTCTGACCTAGGAGGCCAAAAGCTCAAGGAAGGATTGAATTTCATAAAGGTCTGGTGAAAAGGCTCAATGGTAAAGAAGAAGACCCACAAGACCTTACTTGATTGAGCTTGCCTTCTCATTTTGACAAGGAATCATGAAATACCTTTGGGTGACTTTTGCTTTGATTCGTGATTTTTTACAGTAAAATCACCACTGCTCTGGTCACGGTGTATTTCAAGTGAAATATAATTTCAATTCAAATATCCCTTGCAAAGGGGATTCTGTTGTACAAAAACGCTCTATCTTCAAATATGTGATCAAGATGAAACTTTGAAAGAATCCTCGTAGATAATTGGAAAATGGACAACTGCATGTGTAAATTATTGTACTTTCTTTTACAACGATTTTTCTCCAGTCGATGATACAACATTCATCCCAACAGCCTGCTTCATTCATAATTTAGTCTTCAAAAATTTGTATGATCGCATCCATTCTTGACTTGAGCCGATAGTACTGGGTTAGAAATTTTGTGGCTCACCCTTGCTGATGAGGTTTAGCTTTGTGATCCATCTCTTTCCAGGATTTCTGGACCCTCTACAAAAGGGTAAAGCGCAGCCATGATTAGAGAAAGGGAATAGCAGGTTATTAAGATAAAGTAGGATAGATTACCTTTTGAAACCCATAAATAAATCTTTCAAGATCTTGCGAAGTGTAATCATTCCCTGGCTCACCCCCTGGCTTATAGAATCTTTGCAAGTCCTGAAAAGCTTGTGTGGATATTTCCTTAGGTAGCGGACGGTCCGTGGGAAAGTAAAAATCCAAAACTCCTCTCCGCTCATCCCGAAGTGATATCAATAACAGGGTATACTCCATTATTGAGTTCTGAACATCTGAATCAGAAAATTCTCCTTGGTTTGTGGAAATCTTTGCAAGTATATGCTTCAAAAGCTCAAGCAATCGTACTTTTCTGTTTGGCACTTTGTCATTGATGCTCAAGACTTGCGAGTATTCTGCCATGTAAGCTGAAGAAAAAAAACCTTTTTCAATCAGGTGATCTTGGAGCGCGTTGAAATGTTTCCACGCATTGTGTTCTCTTTCTGAAAATAGTTGAGTTTCAGGCGTAAAAGAACTCTGTTAGTATGTTGTTTTCCATGTCATATTTCAACCTGACTGACCCTGCCTTTGAAGAATACGCTGAAGTGACTTCCACTTCACGCCGGACGAGGCCCACGCCGGATTGAATTCCACTGGTCGATATGTTTTTGACATTTTCAACATTTCCGAGACCAGGTTTGGTGATCCTTCAAGTGCTTTATCAACATATTCGTACACTTTATTGTCATACGCGACCAATAAATTAAGGAGACCGTATAGCTTTTCCCAGTGGTGCTGTGTGGGGTGGTCGACAATCAGAGCGTTCAAAGCGCCCAAGACGCTGTGAAGGTTTAATTTTGTTATATCTTTGAATGGTCTGAAAGCCTTTTCCAAGTGGGGAGGTAATTTCAAAGCTTCAAGCTCAATCAAGATATCGCTTTGGAGTACCTTGGATAGACCTAAAGGTCTGAATATCAAGTCATTGAATTTCTTTTGACCCTGTTCACCATTGTATTTGACCATATGAAATAACATTCGGATCACGTTTTTCTCTTTTTGATCAGGAGGCTTTGGTTCACCACCTGAGTGACCAATGTGCCATGAAATGTATCTCGATATAAGTTCCATGAATTCTAGGGCCTGGTCAGTATGCATGGGAACATCTAACTGGATAAAGGTGCCAAAGATAGACTGGAAAGCATCGAAGGGGGGTTGATAGATCTTTGGCATCTCTCTTTCAATCGAGGCTACCACTGAAGCTCTACTTAAGGCCTCAAGAATATGGATGACTGTACTCAAAGAAAGTGTTTATTCAACTCGAATCCAAGAATGGGAAGCTTAGATAATCGACATCGCTCACAATTGTCGGTATTCCAATCCGGATCAAACCACATCTTTTCAACGACTTTGGCCACAGGTAGGTCTACGTATCATAACCCACAACAGGATGAGTTTATTAGTTAGTTTTTCAATCACAATGCAACTATTAAAAGTGATCAATCAACCTTTTAGAAAAAAGGCTTCACGCTCTCCCCTCAAAGTATCAATGCCTCTCAGCTTCTTTGAGTAATCTTTCTCTCGGTTTTTGGTCTTGGATAAGAGGCATGCAAGGACACCTGCAGCCCAAAGTCTTTCTCTATTCCCCAGATAATCACTGTGAAGGGCGACATAAGCATTCTGAATGGGAGGGATGACTTGTTGCTTGATTTCCCTCGTATCCAAGACTTTGTCTGTAAACTTGGGGCCCAAATCGCGAACTTGTTTTGCTAATTCTGAAATTGCCCAAAGCTGATCCTCTTGGTTTGCCACTTTATCAGCTACTTCGTGATACTTGGACCAGCTTGCGGCAGACGATATTTGAGGATCTGGCCCTTCACGATCCTTCCAAATCTTATCAAAACCTTTATGTAGTACCTTGAGAGACTTTTTTGGGAGTGGAGGGTTGATCCGCAAGCCAGCGAGTTTAACCCCTTTTGCAGGTAGGTGAGTGCCAGATCTTGCATCATGATGAGTGGTCAGGACAAGAGATTGACTCTCTTGCAACAGAGGGCTGATGATATCAGTCTCCTCTAAAAAGGTCAATATCGCTGGTAGAAAGAATGTGATTACGCCAAATGAGACTAAAGAACTATGTAAGAAGCTCATGTTGATGTACTTATGAAGATTTGATTACGAGGCCTGATGAAAGGAAATGTGGGGGATAATCCGGGTTGAAGATTTACTCGCGGATTGTTGATTTAAAAGGTTGCGCTTCCGGTACCGATAAATCCGTAGGCCAAAACCTCGATGACGATCTTGTGTTTAAAATCCAGCCGACAAGTTTGCTTTTGGATTTTGAGTTTTGCATCTCTACACCGTGGGTTTGCCGCGGCGCGCCGGCTACATTTTTATCACACCGCCTCCGATTGTTCAACGAGGTGAGACTCAGCTGAAGCATGATGCACCCCACCCGTTTCAAAGATCCATCCCCGCGCACGTCATATAAGGTTCTAGAACGAGAGAACGTGCCAACTCGATGAAATACATCTACTACGTAGTATTTTTTTCATCGAGCTAATGATACAAACTGTGACATACACCAAAAGGCTTGTGAAATTGTCCACAGTGATATGGATGAGCCGTGTTCCCCAGTGCTTGTAAGACCGGCCGTAGTTTAGCAAGCTGGGTATTATGCGGCTCAGACGCCAGAAACTTTCAACTGTTTGACAGAGAAATGTGAATTTTGCAATGTAGTGCCAAAATGAAATTGTGACCAGAATGCACAAGCCAAGAATTCGTGTCAAATCTTACACTTGCTCACCTTTCAATACTTCTTGTCCGTGATGATACTTTTCACGCGGTCAAAATGTCAGCTACATCTCTGGTATACTACGTGACCCACCCCTCAGCTAGCTACAAACTATGTGAGGTTGGTGTGAAGTATCTTTCAGACCCAGAAATTACAACTGCTCTGGTATTTGATTTGTGTTGGATGGTTTGGATGTGTGGCATTTTATTTTATTTTATTTACTATCAACAAAGTGTTGCATCAATTGCTTGGGATGATTATATGAAATGCACTGCACACCAAAGACTTAGACATACTGAAATTGCAATTCAAGGAATTTATGTTGGCCAAGAGAAAAGCTCTTGGAAGAAGACAGGAAACAAACAATTCAATCTGAATTGGTTTTGGTGAGGATATCTTAAACCACTAGGAAGCTGTGTGATATCTTTAAAAAAATACAACCAGACACAATATAAATCTTAATAGATTGAATCACTACCAGGACTAAAGACACTCCCAATTGGGATAATCATTCTTTTGGAATAATTAATTATTGTCATGCCCATGGATTATTGCAACAAATACATTATTCCATTTGGGAGAGCAGTTAATCCTGGCAGTGAATGCAACAAGCAGAGATCTCTGAAAGAGATTCATAACTTGTGAAGAAATCCACCAATAGATAGTAGACATCAGGACATAGGCAACACAAAAAGTCAAAATATTTGAAGCTCAATTCCATTTAACATAAGCCAAGAGCTGTTTGAGTTTAATCTCTAAGAGCATCACCAATGCGCCAGGAACTGGAAACCTGGTACAGGTGTCACAAATGGCACTTGGACACCTGTATTTCAGCTTCAGCTTCAGTAGGCAGCACCACGCAAGCTGAATGTGATCTAAGCACATCCAAATTGTCAATCAAGGGTGAGGTAATATGTGCTTGAAGGTATTGAGATAGGACACGGATGAACAAAATAGGTGAGTTTTGTTTTCTCGACGTGTCCAAATTGTGTGAAATCATGTTTTCCAAGATTTCTGGCTCAGCTAGAAACAATCAGAACAAGCTGTACATATTCCAGTTGGCGGAATAAACAAAGTCACACCCGTGGCCAACTCACTGCCAGCATTAAAGAGGTTCCCGGATGGGAATCTGGGTCCCAGGGACCAGATTCCCCTTCTGTTACTGTTACACAGCCTAAGGAATATTGCCTGAGTAGTCGTTGTGATATATGTAGTCAATTTTTCAAAATTCTTGTCACAATCTGAGCAAAATTACAACATGTATTACATGTAATTTTCCTATCCAGATGAACAGATAACTGAGCTGATGTGTATGTAGCTGATAGCTAAGGATTTACACAGATGTTTGCACATATGTAGCATATGCTTCAAGGCTCAGTTGTACAGTGCAAGATGATTTCATGACCATTTTACTCTCAATCATGTTCCCAGCCTAGGTCACTTTCCCACCTGGGAACCTCTTTAATGCTGGCAGTGACTGTGCAACTTTTTACTCGCGCTGGAGGGTGTTTTTTGGAAAATCTTTGCAAATGTAATTATGACATTACGTTTCTGTCAGAAACGTTAAGTAAACCCTATGTAAAGGTTACGTTTCCGGTGGCGCGTTGGGGATGCTCTAAGGCATTGATTGCAATCATTTGTGCTTTGTGAAAACACTTTGTCTGGGAATCCAACTTTAATTACTGAACCACTATCTTCACTGGTCCAAGAAGACATCATAGTATGGTGAAACCTACAGGGTACAGGAAACCCTAACCCCATTTTCAAATAACACTTTGATGACAAGAGTTCCTCAAACAAAGAGTTCTACTTAGAGAAGTGGTCAAGAAACAGAAGATGAAGATGTCACTATACCAAATCACAAATTTGCCACTGAATTTGGAGAATTGAGGACACATACTACATAGACAATTAAACAATATCTAGGAGGGGTCAAAATTGAAGAAAAATAATGGCTGAATCCTCTGATGCAATGCAATCGTCTTGCATATTGTTCCATATTTTTACAACCAATGTGCATATAATGTCAAAAACCATATTTTGGTACGAAACTGGCATGTATTGAGACAGTGACCTTGCAAGACCAATGAACAGTGCCCGTGGAGAAGGCCCCCAACTTCAGGGGCCCAGGGGGCCCAAAGCTCTTGCGCAAAAGTATCTAAAAAACAGTGAAATTTCTGTCCAGGCCAAATTGGAACACTGAGCCTGCCCAGCTTTCCTCATCCCCAGCAGCCAGACTCAGGCATCGACCCCAGGAGCACTGAGTCATCATTCAACTTGATCAACAGTGATGAGTGGGGGGTGCTGGGCTGTGCGGTCCTGCCATGATTGTCTCAACTGATGCTGGATCCGTCAAAACATATGCTCAACTTCAAGGCTACCGCCGGGCAAAGTTACTGGATGTTTCAAATCCAATGACTGTCTAATTACAATATTTTACCCAATACATACCTCAAAGGTAGAATCAGTCAAATTGAAAAAGATATCTCATCAGACCAATCCATTAAACTTAGCAAAGTCACACGCTCGCGCCTACTTGCAAGGCATCAAGCGAGGGACTTGTACCAAACTTGCACAAACTCCTTACTCAGGGTTGGAGGCTTTTACAGGAGAGCACCTTAAAAGGCCTCTACAGCTTTTCCCTTCAAGAAACGCTTCTCTGGACCAAAGGAAAAGATTGTTTGCTGTTCTTTTCCACGCTTTGTACATGTTTTTTTCCCTGAGGAAGTTGCTCCCCTCCTTCCTTTAAATTGTCTCAAAGTTTCTAAAAAACTTTCACCTGTAACCTGTAGCATTGTAGTGTCACTGCTGTGAGTGCTAAGTATCTTTTCTTTTTTCATTTTGTCCAAGTAACAACAGTGGCCTAGAAGCCAACTGTGACATAACAACTAATCAACAAATTTCTGTCAAATTACCTCAACATTCCATTGATACAAGTAGGATCAAGCTGATATCAGAAAAGTACAAATGAGCCATCAGTGACTGAATTTCTTCAGATCAATGTGTTTTTGCTGGAAATGATATCAGTGAGCTCATGCTTTTGAAAGAAACATTCAAGTTGTATTGACTTGGTTATCTTCAGAAAGGCATAAGTTACCTGTTTACTGCAAGTCAAAGATGGCATGTCTGCATCTGTGTTGATACTGTGCAAAGGTTTCAAAGGTGGTGTGAAGGAGGTGCAAAGGTGATATGAAAGTGGTGCAATGAAAAGCAACAAAGATAAAACAGCCAGAGCTTAAATAATTTCAAGTTTTGCCTGCAAATTTTATCAGGTTTTCTCACCGCAGTCTACCTACATATAGCTCACACATGTTACAATTACATATAGATTGCTAGAAACTTTGAGACAATTTAAAGGAAGGAGGGGAGGAACTTCCTTGGGAAAAAACATGTACAATGTGTGGAAAAGAACAGCGAACAGTCTTTTCCCTTGGTCCAGAGAACCATTGCTTGAAGGGAAAAGCTGTAGAGGCCTTTTAAGGTGCTCTCCTGCAAAAGCCTCCAACCCTGAGTAAGGAGTTTGTGCAAGTTTTGCACAAGTCCCTTGCTCGGCGCCTTGCAAGTAGGTGCAAGCCTGGGACTTCGCTAAGTTTACCAATCCATCAGCTTCTTCAAATCAAATCCATCATCATTCAATTGGTTCATTACATCTATCTTTTGATATTTATGGTTCTCAAACCTGTGCAACTCCTGTGCAAGACCAACGTGCAAGGTTTCTTGCACTGATCTTGCATTTTATTTTATTTTCACAACCCCATCATATATATCAATTTCACACATCATGCCACACCTCTTGTCTCAAAAAAAAGTCATTCAAGCATTCAAGCGACTTGCCAGTCAAGTCCACTCTTCAACTTCTATCTCTCACAGTCTAGTCCTCAGTGCAAGGCAAAAGGTCTTTAGCTGCTTGAACTCCGGTCTCTCTACCTTCTTCCAGCTACTACAGCTCCCATCAACTCAAGTGGTGTTCAATCTTGAACCTCATGTGTGTGTAACTCTCTGGACAATCTTTCAAAAACGACACAAGAGTTTGCTCAAATCATCAAGCAGCCAAGAAGACCCGCTGGCTGCGTTTAATAATCCAGCCATATGGTCACTTGTGGTCGACATGATCCAGCGCAAGCAATACTTTGAATCAAGGAGACATGGAACTCAGAGAGTACCAGACAATGTTCAATAGGATCTGAGCCTCAAGAAATGTGACCTTTTTAAACCTGGTATCTTTGCTTATCTGGGTATGATCTTGTCTAGGTGATTGTTGGACTCACCAGTATGAAACACTAGGCACAAATGAGCTTTTCCTGCTACTTAACTTTGCTTAACAAAATTGCAACCTGCAATGTATTCCAGAACAAATCCACCTTTCTGCAGGCCCCAATCAAACTTCAACTCCTGGTCACTCTGGCTAATCTTGGACTTTCTGGAATTGGGGGTGTTTTGCTGTTCTAGCTCATCTCTTTGGCATTTCATGTGAGCTCCTATGTACAACAGCAGGCGCTGCTTACTTCCAATTTTTGTTAAGGGAGTATTGAGAATTTCACGTGGAGATGTGTGGTTGCTATTGTTCAGATGGAACACAAATATCTCTCTTGGCCGTCATCTGCGGACCGTCTCAACACGCGAAAAGCTGTTGGCGCAAACACTCCTTTCAAAGGCTGTGTTGGTTTTGTTGATGGTACATTGATACCTCTTGCATTTGATCCTTCCAAATGCAAAGCGGACTATTGGACTCAAAAGTGAATGTATGCAGTTAACTCAATGCTGGTATGCAATCACGAGCGTAGGATTATGTTTGCTTGCCATGGATGGTGCGGCAGTGTCCATGACCAGCGAGTCATGCGTAATTCTTTGGTATGTTCAAATTTTGGTATGTGCTCTTTGGAATTGATTAACACTGACAACTCATTGTGTGAAATGCTTGGATGGGCACATAACATTGATTGTTTGAATGGTACATTCCAGATGTGGTCAGACCCAACAGACTTTTTTTCAGAAGGAGAGTATCTTCTGGCTGGTTCAGGGTACAGCTCAAGCTCTTTCATTATTCCTGCTTTCAAATGAGTAGGAGGGATTCTTCTCACATGCAAGAAGATGGCTTTTAACAATGTTTTGAGTGAATTGCGTGTGGCAATTGAACACTGTAATGGTATGCTTAACACAATGACAGTCTTTGCTATGATTATTGATACAGAACGAGAAGTCTGTAAAGCAACTGAATGCTTAGATCTCAGCTTGTTGTATTCTGCATAATTTCTTATTGGAACAGAACAATCAAAGTAATTTCACTTATAACATTGCAATGCCTGTGGACCCCAAAGATTCTTCTGTTTTGGACAAAATCCTACAAGATGATGATGAAGAAACACAAATGCGTGTAGTTTGATCATTTTTTGATTCTTTATAGTTTTTCCCTTGTCTTCAAAATTCTGGGAAATTGTGATTCCTTATCGAGGTTTCCAAAAGTTTCTTCTTACCTCAAAGTTCTAATTGTTGTGATTTCTTATAGTGTAACTTAAAATACTAGTAGTTATCACTTGGTTGGGATTTAAGTATGAATGGTTTCAAACCATTAACACTTCTCACAATTTAACGCAGCGAGTCACTTTCATGAACAAAGTATAAGCAAAGGTGTTTGCATTTCTAAGTCACACCCAAACAGACAAATCAAAAAGGATTGGAATTTTTTTTATGTATCAATAACAAGTATATCACAGACCAAGTTCAAAAGAAAATAGAGATCAAGTTGAAAAAAGTTATGTTATTTTTCTAATGAGCCAATTAAATCCCATGTAAGACATTCAATATTTGAGTTTTTACAGGGGTTCACCCCAAGCTGAGCCAAATACAAATTGATCAAAGTACAACTGTGTTCAATCACCCATTTTCTTATCAACCAAGCCTCAGTAAGATGACCTACCAGTCATTTTGCTTCATGAGATGGATCTTTGAGATCCCCTATGAGAGCAATTACTACCACTGCCAGCATTAAAGAGGTTCCCAGATGGGAATATGGGTCGTAGGAATCAGACAGCCTTTTGTGACTACATATATCACAATGGCGGTCTGATCCCTACAACCCATATTCCCATCTGGGAACCTCTTTAATGCTGGCAGTGTATTAGGCAGGTCAGCAGTGTTACAAAAAGATTTCAGTTTGTAATCTAAGATATGAAAGTGGATAACTTACTTCGCATTTCCTCTTTGTCCTCTTGTATTTGCTTTTTCGCTTCTTCAATGGAAAATCCCAATGCCTTGTACTTTGCTAACATAGCCAGTTTGTGATCACTTCTCGCCATGATGAGGTCTTCACAACTCTCAGCCACCTGAGATTGTGCCAGGTCCAGTTGAACTTGATCTTGCTGTAATTTGAGATTAGCCTGTTTGGCATGTTCTGCATCTTGTAAACCATCATCTCCTCCTGAAAGGTGGTGAGAGACTGTGTTGGCAAGTTTGGCCTGAGTTTTGAGCTCTTCTTGTTGTGTGTCTTGTTCGGCCTGCATGTACTTTTCCTCAAACCTCCATCGATCCTGCTCAACCTTATTTCTCTTGGCTTTTTCTTCACGTGAAGGCAGTTGAGAGGCTAAGAGGTTGTGAACATCACTCACTGAGGTTGAGGTTGACCTAGAACTTTCATTTAAATCAATATTAAGTGATCTTGCATGTTTGGCACGTCTGCCCCAAGTGCTCTGAGCTACAATATTGCTGGAGTGGTTTAAAGAAGGTGAAGCTCTTTGTTGTTGAGCAGAAGATTTAGAATCTGGATCATAAGACTGGTTGGTAAAATCCAAGTGCAGGCTGAGGTCTAAATTGTCTAAATTGTCTTGCAAAGAAGTTTTGCATTGAGATCTTTCAATTTCTCAAGTTTCATGTAATGATGATACATTGCTGATAGGCAAAAGGTTGCGTGTGTGCTTGGTTGAGGGCAGAATGTCCTCTTCCTCTAAAGTATCACCACTTTCACGCACAGATTGGGGTATGACATTAGTCCGTGTGGACATGGAAGGGTGGAGATTGTAGTAGTAAGAGCTCTTCTGGAACAAAAGCTCTGTGTCAAGAATGCATCAGTATCACATCAAAAACTGCAGGACCAGGGAGACTAAGCACATACAGTCAAACTTTGATTTTGTTGAATTCTCAATTGCCTTCCATTCTTCACTATTAGAATCATAGCCGTTTTAAAATTTCTCTTCTTGTGCTTGTTGTTTGAAATCATCCAAAATCCCTTGACCAGTTCCGTTGCAAAAGTCGTTAGCATTGGTAGAGCCTATTTCAAGGTTTTGGATTTACTTTGGAACAGTTTAGCTCAAGTCTTCCAAAAGAAGAGATCATGCCATTGACTCACCTGTGTTTCAACACCTTTCCCATCTTGGCCTGGCAAACCTTGATCAGACAAGTGCTGAGCAATTTTTTCACCAAGATCTTTTTTGCTATAGATGGTTTGCATGTCCATGTCCATCTCTCCCTTCCACCAATCATATTGAGTCCCAGTGGTGGTTGACGTTCCCAACCATTTGATTATTAAAATGATCCTACTTTTCCCTTCGGAATTGAGTTCAGCTTTCCATGAAACATTTTTTTTTGGATCAGTTGAATCGGGTGGCACAGTCGATTGTTTTTTTGCTGTATCTGAGGTCTTCCGTCTTGTGTATTTATGCTTCTTCTTCTTTGGTTCATCAGGAGTAGGTTGTAGCTTGGCAGGATCGTTCATAGTATTTGATGGTGAGTTATTCATTGGATTTAGTTGAGTCAGACTGTTAGATCGGCATAAGCTCCAGCTTGGGGTGTTCATTGAAGGAGGTATGATTGCAAGCTGAAGGGGTTGTCCAGTGATTACACCTGTTGGACTTGGAACCCAGTTTGCCGGGGATACAATTTGGAGGGGGGAGGTGGCAATGGTTGAATTAGAAACGTGCGGGGAAATTACCTGCAGGTTTGGATCAAGATGTATTGAACTTAGATACAATTGAGTTTGATTTAGAGGAGGGGGATCCACCATTGCTGTACTGCTCCTATCTTGGGGAAGTCAGCAAAGCTCATTGTTGGACTTGAAGGTGGTGAGCCCTTGTTGCCACGGGGCTTTTTGACTTATGTACATGTCCCCACACCTAGGATTCGTAATCATTGGGCTCAGGACCAAAACCCGGCACCAAGATCCTCTTTGATCATTTCCACTAAACACTTCATGCAATTTTAAATGATTGCTCTAAGACGGAGTCTTGCTACATAACTCGTTTCATCTGATCTCCAGTTACCAATGGTTTGTATTTTATTATTACTTTCTTGACCTACGATTAAACACTGACTTTTCAACTTGTTTTTTTATTTGGCAACCATTTACAGCCCTTTGAATAATTGATGACTTTGAAGAAAAAAAAACCTCGAGTTTTCGAATAAAAAACCTCGAGTATTTTTGGAAAGTGACCGAGTTTTGTCAAGAAGCTGCTGGGTTTTTCAAAAAGTCAGTGAGTTTTTTTTGGAAACCTGGCCCAGTAATTCTAAAAGAGAAAGAGCTCAATGAGTTTTTGAAAAACTTGATGAGTTTTTGAAAAACTTGATGAGTTTTTGAAAAAAACTCGCAGGTTTTTTTTGAAAACTCAAGTGTTTTCTCTTTTTCCAAAGTCATCAATTCTGCAAAGGGCTGTAGAGATGTGCGATATTCAAAAGCCAATTTTTGATCATTAATCAAAACTGTAGATTGTGAGGTGCTGATCAAGATTTATTGTGATCATCTCATTGCTCTGCAGTCACATCTATAGATCTAGAACATCTTACAAACATTCTTCAAAGGAAATCAATAGGAATTTGCTAATCAGCTCAAAAAACAAGGGAACATTCTGGGTTTTGATTGGTTTTTTTTACAGAAAGCCTGATGAAAAAGGGATGATTGTTGTAAATAGCTATATATATATGCATATAAGATTAATACAATTGTTCAAGTAAACAGGTGTCTGAAGAGGAGGGATTGAGATGAGCATGCAAATGAAAAACACATGTCTTGTTGATGAACAAGTGTAGTGTAGTGACTAGTAAAATAATTATTGTTGAATAATTGAGAGTGGTGATGGTGGTGATGGGTGAGATTTGTGGATCCTGAGCCCTCAATGCTTAATATGTATGAATAAAAGGAGGAGAGTGAGTTAAAAAAAGACAAGGTGTGTATAGAGTGGATTGATTTAGAACAAGGGGATGAATAACGTACAATCAGGATCATTCACCCCTGGGTGTGACCACCATGCGCTTGAAGCACAGCTTGAATGTGATCTGGCATTGAAGCCACAAGCTTGTTGATCTTGCTCTCTGGAATCTTGTCCCATTCAGATTTTAATGCCTCCTTCATTTGATTAATATTTTTTATTGTATACTTGGTTGAGATGGTGTCTTTCATCAGAGCCCATATATTTTCAATTGTATTGAGATCCGGGCTATTTGCTGGCCATTCAAGCTTATGAATTGAATGTTCAATCCTCCAGGCCTTTGAAACTAAGCATTGATGGACCGGGGCACCATCTTCCATCAATACAAGATTTCCAGAATTGGGGTAAGAGTCAAGGAAGTTTTGTAAGCTTTGATTGTAAACCTGTTCCACAAAGTTGGAACCAGTGCGTTTCTTTGGCTCCATGACTACCATATTAAGCTTCCAAGATCCTACAAATGCACCCCAGATCATGACTGATGTCTTCCACTTTTGAAAGTTGGAGCTAGACATCGACTATCGTATGCTTCCCCAACTTGTTGCCAAACTCGGACCTGTTGGAAATTTTTGCTTATTTCAAAAGAAGATTTGTCCGTCCAAATTACTTTCTTCCAATCCTCAACAGTCCAGTCTCGATGAATCTTAGCAAACTCAAGTTGATTGTTGATCTGTTTCTCATCAAAAAATGGCTTGCGGCGTGCAATACAAGAATGAAAGCCAAGTTTATGTGTCTCGCTCCGGACTATGGGTTCGCTAGCTTTGATTGACAATTGATTGGTGATTTGGCAGAGAGGAGCTTGTCTAGCTTGTTCAAGTATATGTCTGAGTTCTTCAACATCTTCTTTTGAAAATTTTGGCTTCTGCCCAGGAGCTTTTGATGCTGATAATTTGTTATGCTTTTTGAATGTAGAGATGATTGTATAAACAGTTCTTCTGGGATGGCCAAGGTGTGTTGCTATCTTTGTTGCTGCAGCCCCAGCCTCGGCATTCCAATAATTCTTCCTCTCTTGGAATATGTCAAGGTACGAGTCTTCATGCTTGGAAAGATTGAGGAGCGGATGATTCAATAGTCAGCAGTGATGTGACAAGATTTCTGCGCATAGAAAAAGCCCCGGTGCCGCTGCAGAACTTGAGTGATTACATAAACCACTTGGAGGGTACTGTACATAAAAGTCTGCAAGTTTTGTACAACTTCTGTGCAAGATGTCAAAAGAATTCTTGTAGAAAACTTGCACAAATTTTTGCACAGGTTTGAGAACCATAATTGGTGGCGATCCTTGACTGTTGAAGCAAGATTTTGGGCCGATGTATCCGATGGACCGTGACCGTGACTGTGACCGTGACCGCCACTGGCCAGTGACAAGTGTCAGTGTAAATTCCAATTTGGATATGTGCCTCCTCCGCTTGCTTTCAAACTTTACGTCATCCTCATCATTTCCAGTCTCTTGGCTCAGGTTGTGGGCGCGCTGTTAATTTTGTAGGCGCGCCGAGGCGCCACTTGGCGCGCCCGGCGCGTTTTCTCACAAAAAAATTGTAGACAACCAAAATGGTGTTTGTAAATTGTCATGTAGTCTACGTTTGTATTGCTAGAGCCATCTACCACCACAAACTTACCTTTTGGAGGAGAGAAAAGCCAAAAAGAGCTGTCTTCAAAGCTCACAGCAAGGACCCAGGTCTCCAATATTGGTGACAGGACGTAGATCAACACCAAAGATCCGGTGCGATGTTTGGTAAGGCGCGCCGAGCCCAATTTTGGGGATTTCTTTGACGCCTTGGCGCGCCGCGGCGCGCTCACAACCTGACTCTTGGCCCATTGTTTGTTGTTTTGGATACACTACAAGAGTCTTGATTTCGCCTGCTCAACACGAAGTTTGAGGGGATAGGCTCGTCTTGATTGAACCGTCAAGTTGTCTGGCATTGATCTATACCTCAATTACATATAGCTTCTCAGCTCTCTCCTCTAGTTTGATTTCCTTGAAGATACGGCCAGCAATTGCACGTCTACCAAGATGACATCCTCTTGTTTCACAGCTCAGCTTGCGCTCTGGCACGAGATCGTCTCTAAATTTCACGAGGAGACCAAGCCAGTGAACCAGCATCTCGATTTTATTCGGAAGCGTTTCGATGAACTTGACTCGGAAGGTTTCATTTGGTCCAAACAATCAATCCTTGGGATCTTTCTTCAACTCGGTCTATCAGAAAGCCCTATTGACTCTTGCGCATCTGTCAGCCAAATACCCGAATCCCATGTTCACGGAAAGGGTAAAATTCCATTTGATAGAGTTGAAGAAGATATCGGAGACAAGGGACTGCGAAACAAATCGCATGCTGTAGGTCTCATGGATCTACCGATCGAAGTCTTTAACAACATACTTGAAGCGCTTGATTTCCTGGCTAAGTTCGAAGAATCGCAAATAACATCCCAAAAGCAATCAGGCCAGGTGATTATCAGTGACTATCTAGGTCATCGAGAGCGATATACGACCTACTTGCACCGAAATTCACCAATCTTGAATACTTTTCAAACCTTTTCGCTGACTTCGCGTGAGATATACAGACGTTGTGAACCATGGCTATGGCGAGTGAGTCATCTGCAGATTGACGGTTTAAGGTAGCAAAAATTTCTAATCGTGTTCAAACGCTCGTCATGCTCTTCAGAAACTAGAGCTCCCTTCTAGCCTACCAGCGCCAATAGATCTATGGACAGGAGATATCCTCCTCAAACGAGGTTCTCATGTTCGTTCTCTAGCACTCACACTCTCCGACAACTGCAAGAAACCTCCTGGCGAATTCAGCTATGACCCCTTTTACGATAATCTAATACTTGAGGACGAACATGTCCCTCAGCCAATCTCACCACAGAATGTAAGAGATTTGATCATTCGGTGCCCAAACATTTCTACGCTGGATCTTCGTTATGAATATGACGAAGACAATGAAGACGTGGGTAGAACAAATGCTTTCCTATCAGATCTAGTTCCACTCTTATCAAGTCTTAAACAACTCCAGAACCTGGAATTAGATGGTAGACACAACACAACAATGATGACAGACTTTCCGGCGAAAGTTGTTGGTAGTCTACCATTGCTCAAGTCGCTTGCAATCTGGGTACCTACATCATCTGGAGATTCCCAAAAAGTTGGTGATGCGTCCTTGGGATTCAATCTATCCAAACTTCAATTTCTATCACGACTGGAATTGTTCTCCAATGAAGATATAGATGAAAAATGGTGCCTCCATGATTGGCCAAGGACAATCACATATCTTGAACTTAGTAGATGTCGTCAATTATCATTCAGTTCGGCACTCAGGATCATCCACCACATTTCACCTTACCTGACCACACTCAAGCTTAACACCAACGAGCAAGATGATAACAGCTTTGAAATCGACTCTACCTGGGATCCTCCAAGTCATCTAGGGTTTCCATTTCTAACCACCCTGGAGCTTTCTACTCGCGAGCCTCGTTCTCTGCTCAGCTTTCGAGAATGTAAAACTTTACTCAATCTTGAATGGCACTGTACGACATTAGAACATTGCAGGTCCCTGGAGGCAATCCTATGGAAAGCTACCTGGCCTCATCTCAAGGAACTGAATGCGTGCATTTACCACCTTTCAAGGCTGTCTCAAGTTCAATATCAAGAATGGAACGATCGATTAGTTTCGGTGGGAACATTTTGCAAAAAATACGATGTGAACTCGGTCTTACGCGCGCTCGCAGCTAGTTGATTTGAATTTTGTGAGCAAATTCGAGGTCTTATGACAGAGTTTTGTATTTTCCGATCCAAGATTCATTAATGTCCATTAGGAGTTTCACATGAGATGACTTTTCCGATACTCAAGTTGCCTTTTTTGTGTAAGTACTGTCAAACCTGAGTTAATGAACACATGTTAGATTAAACTTTGCTACTTAACCTTCTCCTTTTCATTCTATATATGATAATTGTACTCTTCTTGATCACTGCTTCAAAATTGTGCATCAACTCGATCTCTCCAGATTTCTTAAGCATCAAAGACCATGAAAGTGGGACAAACTCCTGGTATTCAATTATGTGTGACTTATCAACGTTCAGGCAGGCTAAAACACTTATACAGAGTTCTCAAAATGTAAAACCAATATGGACCATCAAGACAAACCTCAGATTTCACAAGTTTGTCTTAAATTCAAGATTATTTAGTTCTTTGTTGAATTGCTCCTCCCTTATTTCTTTCTGCAAACTGTTTACTGCAACTCATACAATATTCTCAGGATTGCCCTTTGGAGACCTAAAGTTGAGAAAGATGATGGTATGACTGATTTTTGGTATCCAGTCTAGAAAGTACTTGGGATGATTTGTCTGCGTAGTGAGGTAGTGAATTCACAATCAAAGAGAGTTTTCAGACTTGCACAAAGAACACATACTTACAGGCCAAATGGTGAGAATAATTTTGTAGTTTGGGAAACCTCCAATACATTTCTGTTTCAATTTTCAGGATGTTTGTAAAGCGCATTTAAAGATATATGGTGGAATTGGAGTATTTTTCCCATCTAGAGTAATCACTTACAACTTCTCATTTCAACCAAGCAAGATTTTATCCAATATAATAACAAATAAAGAGGCATAAGCTTAAAAGTGACTTTGAAAAGAATATGGACCTGGGAGATGCATGTCAGCAAAATCACTGGACATCCTTGTGAGATATAAGTTTGGTGTAGAGTTCAAAGTACAAGAGCATGTTCTTGATAACAAGGCCTGAACTGGCACGGTAGTCAATAGTTCAACTTGGATGGATTATCACTGGGAAGATGGGCTGAGAAATGAGGAAATAGCAATACTCTTGTTATGTGGTAACCAATTTGCAGTGATTGCTCAAATTACTAGTAACCTCACAGTGGGCTTCCACTTGGTGTAATATGTGATACAAACTGCACCTTAACACCACTATAAAAAACACCAATATCATTGGTAACATACAACAGTTTTTGAGTTTGTAACTGTTGGGAAGTTTTCTATGAAGCTATGTATCTTTTGAAAATAAAATATGATTAAAACAAGATACAATCTTTGAAAGAATCAGATATGAGAAACTAAAACATGAAAGAGTCTTCTAAGATGAAACAAAGATCATTTATAGGAAGTAGACATCAGAACATATGAACACAAAAACTCAAAGATTTGAAGCACAATTTCATTTTTTTACAATGCTAAAATTTTATTTTAATTTTTCCCAAAAGAATTTACCAATCCAACAATCAACAATAGGTCTTCAAAAAATTGATCACTATGATTTCAATTCTTAAAACCTAAAGTTAAACTTGTCAAAAGTATAGAGATTTTCTAAACAAATCAAATCAATGTTGGTCAGTTTTATGATACCCATTGATAAATAAAATAAACAATGAACTTGGTTACTAACCAGCTCAAGATCTTGAAGAAATTTATCAAATTGTGTATATGTATGAATTTTTATTGATTGACAAACAGTTGATAAAAGGTTTTGAAAAACCGGTTCATCTTTAGTATAAAGACATAAACTTAAATTCTTATCATTATTTTTAATTGTAATGAGGTGTAAAATATATTCAACTTTTGGATCTGAAGTCGGTAGTTCATCTGAATCTTTTTCCATCAGTTTCAGAGGGCCAAACATACGCATAATTAGATTTGATAATGGGATTTGCCTTGATCTGAGATCCATTCTTGTTAGTTTGGAAAGATCTTGCACAATGTGACCATCAATTACTCCTTTTGAAATTAGTTGGTCCTCTAGAAGTTTCCTGATTTGTGGCATAACAAGTTGTAATCCTGTTTTCATTCAAATCACACTTTATATCAATATACTATCTCAATTTTAAAAAATGTCTTTGGATTTACCTTTTTCCTCAATGTCATCTTTAAGATCCTTTGGATTTTCATTTTTGGGTTCCAAGTTAGTATAGAATATCCTCAACATCTGAAAAATAAGTGTTGTACTTTCGTGGTGTTCATTGAGGTATCTATTCACAATTTCCCTTACGTTAGGATACATGACACATGTTAAATTCAAGACTCTGAATAAGTTTCCTTTATCAGTCAATAAAAGGTTAGGTGAGCATAAGCTCTGCAGAATGGCGTAGACTTGTTGAACTTTTAATTCTTTCTTTGCACTAAGAGTCCAGACCACTGTATCGAGTTCAGGAACCTTTTTATGCAAAAGATCAATATAAAGTCTACGAAATGTTTCAGCATAAGCTTCATTTCTTTGAACAAAGCTTCTGATTTCCACCCTGCTTAAACCATCATGTCGTTCCATATGAAGAAGTAGGTGAAAGCTGATCCTCTTTTGCATGTGTGTACCACTTCCATCCATCAATTGTTCGATATACAGAAATAGGTGTTCTAAGATTGTTGAGACTTCTTCTTTTCCGAAAGGAGTTCCTAGCTTGATAAAATACGGGATAAGATGGGCTAAGTAGTCGAGTTTGGGGTTCGTCGTATACGTTTTGATATACTTTTTGATTGATAACAGAGTTGATGCTCTTTCGATTCCCTCCCACATTGCTATTTCGAAAATAATGTAAGCAGCCAGAATTGAAAAAACAAACAGAGGAACATTTCTCTCACCATTGGCTGATATAGAATCCCTGCTGCCATATACCAACACCTTTTGAATAAAGCTCGCAAGTCGCGGACCTTTAAACCATCAAACATTTCAAGGATCAAGCATCAGTTCCCAAATTTCGGAAGAAGATATGAATTTTTTTGGCTGAGCTTCACCATGAAAGATATCCGACTCTAATTCTGCCCGGGAAGGAATAAGACTATCCAGATCAGTGGGATCGAATTTCTTGTTGTCTACCTCATCTTTAGGTGCAAGATATGAAAGTATTCCAATAACCCATAACCTTGACGCTGTATGCAATCCTTCACCATCCAATAAATCAGTGGCTAGATTAATAACTCTTCGTTTTTGAATTGTGATAGCTTCACTATGTTTCGAATTCATATCAAAATCATGTCCTAATCTCAAGACTTCATTCACAAATTCTTTAAGCTGAGGTCCACGAGAACTCTCTTCTTGTTGAAAAAAAACAGTATGAGCAACTTGACAATACATTAACCATGTCTTTTTACTTCCAGTAGGTAATTGTGCTCCAACTTCTGTTTTTGATTTCTTTGATTTTTTCTTCCATAAGTTTTGAGTTAAAATTCTTTTTTTAGAACCTTGCTTGGTCATCGTAGAAGTTGAACCCTCACCATCTTCAATAATCAAGCAATCGAAATCCTGGCTCATTTGTGAAAAATGTGGATTGTTCACAAGTGGCTTGAGTTCTTCGTCACCAAGACCGACAGGCGAAGAAACTAATGAAGGAACGATCTTCAAAATTATATAAAGTGAAATAACCCATCTCGAGATCATCTTCTTGAGCTAATCAATGTATTGAAGTATGGATGACTTGGTATGTTTTTGATCTATTGTTGAAGTATAAATGCTGAGGATCCGGATTCCAATCACTCTGAAATGTTCTTTCACCTATCTTGAAATGTCTACCAGAACCGCAGACCACCAAAAGATCCTCAGAATAAAACCTGGGTGAGTGATAAAGATTCGATCTGACAAACGAATTTGAAGTTTTTCTGATGTTATAAGATATTCATAAACCCTTGATTCTGTTTCACTCAAATGCTTTCAGTAAATATCTTGCTATCAATCATGAAGAGAAATGGCGAAACTACGCCTGAATCACACGTCTGTACACAAGATGTGACTCGTACCGCTCCGAAAAGTCCAACGTCCTGCGAATACGCAGCTTTGTTTCCAGGCGATGATGGGTGTTCAGGTGACCGCAGCGGTACAAAACCTCAATGTCTCCGTCCATTGTGGTATCAAAGCGAGTACATAACAAGTATTTGCTGGGACATCCCGATCATAGTGTTCGATAGTCTACGCAAAATCTAATTTCTATTACATCACTTAAAGTGATGCTCCTACTAAACCCTCATTAAGCACTACGTACACACATCCAACATTGTCTAGAATGAAAAAGTAAGATGCAGACTGCATATATACACCATTTAAACCTTTTGATATAAAAAACCTCATCACTAAAACTATCTGTAAACCAAATCAATATAATCAAATGATTCATAATTCCAAAAAAAAAACTTTCATAAGAAATATCGAAAACTTCAAAAAAAAAGAAAAAAAAGTACCATGCAAAGATCAAAAATAAAGAGATATAAATCAAAATTATACAAGTTAAACCAAAGAAAACCCCATCTACTTTCCGTCCCCTCCCGAAAAACAAACCAAATGCAAACAAATAACCTATCATTTACAGAACAAATGCATTGATAAATTAATTTCAAAAGTAAAAGAAATCTAATAATAATAAAAAAATGATCAAAAAGGTTTCATAAATTTGTGATGATGATAGATGAAGTCTTAATAAATAGATGTGTAGAGTAGAAAAAAAACCATAAGAATGCAAGATGAAGATCAAAAGGACCAAAAAATAAAAATAAAAAAAAGACCTAAAGAAATTAAAATTGTCAATTGGTTATGTAAAATAAAAATAAAGTAATCTAAATAAATCGATTTTAAGCTTTCCTAGAAACCTAAAAAGAAAAAAACCAGTTCAATAAACTTTAAACCAATACCCAATTACGGAATCCAACATAACAAAAAAGAAACCCCAAAAAAGCAAGAAAGGATGACTAACCTTATTAAAGATCCTAAACAAACTAACCACCAATACTAAAGAATAAGAAGCCAAACCCAAAAAGATCAAACAAACCAAACCAGCTTGAAGTTCACAAACATGAATGAGTTTCTGTCGGTCTTTTTGAAAGAACTGATGATCTTCAATTCCAGTAATACAACCTAAATCGGATGTTAGACCGTTATCGAAGGAGATCGCTAAAGCTGCTGACCATAATGAAATCGAAACTAATTCTGATAAAGTATGAAACATTTTCCAACTAACACTCCAGATTCCTATTGGTGCACCAAAATACTATTAAAAACCGACCAAAAAAAATCAATCAATCAATCAAAAAGTCGGAAGACTTAAATCGAAACATCAAAAGATCACTTACTTCAAAATAAATCGAAAAAAGGATATGTAACATACTACAAGGAGCAATGACAATAATATAAATCGTTGAATTACCAATCAAACCACTCAACCCAAGTCGTTCTTCTACTTTTCTAATCTTCACACAAAGAGCCAAACTAACAGAAATAAAAATAAAATTAAAGATTCGTAAGATGAAAGGAGCCGTTGGATGGTTTAATAAATAATAGACAATCTTTCTTTTTTTAGGATCTTGATGTTCTTCAATTTGAGGATACAATCCAGTTGAATGATTAGTAGGTAATCCATTGGTTGATGAACCTTGGATATAAGTGGTCGACATCTTTCTTGAGAAGGCAGATAATGGGAAATCTCCTTGATGTGCTCTGTAATCGTTGAATGGATCTTCAAATGGGATTCCATGATGAGGTCTCGAGAACGGTTGCCAAGGCGTGTTCCAACCAGGAGTTTGAGCATGATGAGACGTATAATTCGAATCGATGCCTCCAGTCATACTTGAATCTTGATCGTTCCTAACTTCAATCATTTGTTTAGGTGTACTAGGTGTCATAGATGTCCATTGGTTGACTCCTCCGATATTCACTCCTCCTCTTTGGATATATGATTCTACTTTTTTTCTATACTTGGTGGGTAAGGTAAATTGCCACCATCTATCATCACCAGTTGATTGTAAGTTATTAGTTTGATTAGGTTCAGGTTCATTCGAATCGGTAGGTACTCCTTCATCTGTTAATTTTCGTTTTTTAGTCACTCCATATGATTTGAAACGTTGGATCACAGGACTGATATCAATCGAAGAAGTAAGTCTTCCAGTATGCATCCGATTCATTTGTCCATTCAAACCTGTCCCTTCTGCTCCTAGGGAGTTTTGTCGATTGTTCAGTAATTCAGGATTCGTTCTAGGACTAAACATATCATCTTGAGAAATCGAACGTAACAAAGTCGGACGTTTCTTCACATTCATCGCATTCATTTCCAGCTTATCTAAACCTGACGGGTCTTTAAAAAACTCATGAGGTCCTACCAAACTTTCTTTACCTTTAGTATGACAAGGTGAAATTGAAGAAGGAATCCTAAACGGTTTAGGTTTCACTCGAGGATGTGGTTTTTTAGGTGTGATGGATAAATCAGATGAAAGATCAGTAAACGAAGGTGAATTACATCTAAAGAATCCTCCAGGTGAATCTGATGCAACGAGTGTAGTCGAACAAGAAGGTCTTGATAATAATTTTTTATTTCTTGTTGCTTGTGATTGTGGTTGTGATGATGAAGATGTTGAACTTGATTCTGGTTTAGATGTAAATGTATTGGTGGATGAAATGTGATGGATTGTAGATCGATTTGATGTCGATTCAAATAATTCATCATCATCTTCATTACTCTTTGCCCAAGCTAAACCCCAACCGAAACTCAAAAAATAAGTATAATGAAAGGATAAGAAAGTCAAAAAGGAGAAAACGTACGAGGGAGTGTGTTAACTTTTGCTCTACCACTTGGAACGATAGTTTTTCGAGTACCATTAGAAGAAGCAGGAGAAGTCGGAGTAGTTTTGATTGAAGAATGAGTCAAATGAGATTGAATGGTACTTTGATTTGAAGGTTGACGTTGATGATGTTGATGAAGTAAAGGAGTAGGTGAATTGATAATTTGACTTGAATAACTCATTGAAGGTACAGGAGAAGATGGATTTCCAAAGAAACTTTGAGTAGAAGGTCGTCTGCTATGATTCTGATGAGAAGAATCGGTTGAATGAAGTTGATGTTCATTTGAAGTATAATCAAATAATAATGAATTCCTTTGATTGATAGATTGGATTGAAGATTGTACATTTTGAGTTTGATTTGATGATGAAGAGAATGGAATCTGATTTGAAGCTTGAGATGATAAGTTAATGAGATGATGAGATGGTGATAGTTCTTTTTCTTTTTCTTTTTCTTGCTGAGCTTGTTCATTCATGTTGTTGGAGTGGTCAAGACCTCACTGATTATGTAAGAACTTCTCAACCTTTGACTCTTTTCTCTTTCAACTTTCACATCACAATCACATTCACTTTCAAATGTCACACTCCACAATCTCATTCTTCATCCCAGAATACTCCTGTACACTACAACATTTTCCCAGTTCCCAGTTCCCATCGACATGATAAAAGATTGTAACACTTCTTCAAAATGAAACTTTTCAAGAAATATGATTTATACATACGCTTACATCTAATGCTGACATGTTTGGAGCTTGATGAAAGGTGCTAGGATCATATTTACATTGATTTTTTCTACAAATTGAATATACAGCCATTCCGATATTGCTTGTCGCACCTTTTTGAAAAGAAAAAGTTTGTGAGCTCGAAACCTAAGTTTTAACCGGTTAAAACCTGAAGTTTGGCTGTATTGCCTTGAATTACAGCTGAGTTTGAAGTTTTATCGAGTAAAAACTTAGGTTTCAACTTTTCTTTTTCAAAACGGAGCGACAAGCAATATCGGAATGGCTGTATGTAGTTATCAGCATTCAATCTCAAATCAAAAAATGATGAAAAGTCAGGTAACTTTTGTAATTGCACGTCCAGCAAACGTTTGAGATCAACTATCATCAATCTCTGCGTGTGCGAATTACAAGCTCTTTATAACCTCAAGGCCTGAACTCGTTTGATCCCTTCCCTTTTGGTTTCTTATCAGTTATTGATACTATCTTACTACTACCTAAGATTTTTAGTTAATCTACAGCTCTACTTATATATATGGACCCCACTATTTAGAGCCCTCGGAGCGGTATCCGGCGCCCCCTCTCGGGTCGGACACCAGGCTACAAACAAATCAGGCGCCCCTTTTTAGAAAGAGGGGCTCCCTATTGGGGCTCCCACATTATTTATTTCATCTCCGTTATCCTCCATTGTTGCTCGAAGAATTTACTCTTTTGCATGTACCCGGCATACCCTTAACCTTAAAGGAACTATCTGAAGTGAGCAAAGTACAAGACTGAGCCATTGTCACTTTGATGATAGTGCGATGAGCTGAGCTCGATAAGCACACAAGACCGTATGCATTGGCATGAAGATATCTTAAATTAACAGCATAGATAGACATAGGGGTTTCATACAAGGATATTGGTCATACAACATAAAATGATGCATAGGTAGATGACAGATCCTATTGACTGGAGTAAAGAGATATGAAGCAAAAAAAGGAGATCGTTGTCGCCTTGAATATGTTAGCTCAACTCTACTCCTTTGAGTTCAAATTGAGACTGTCCGAATCAAAAAAGAATATATCAAGAAACGTTTTCAAGCTGACATCTGTCTTGTATGAGTAAATTTGATGACTCATTCAGCTGGGCCCTTGAGATTGATATCATATTCCTGAAAAACAAGTGCAGAATATCAGTATAAGCAATGATTTGGTGATATATACAAATGAAACTGTTTGACAAACCAGATTTTTTCATCGCAAGTTGATTGGTGAGCGAGACAAGATTGAACACCATACGGTTCAAGAGCTTTGATTGATTAATGATCAAGAACTTCAACTTCAGGATCATCAAGTTGTGGGTTTTGCTTTCAAGCCGTCTCGTTCAAAAGGCCTTCTTGAGATTTGATCTAGCGGGATTGCACAGATATTTTCGAATCTTATCAAACTGGTTTCTTGTGTCTATAAATGTGAGTTAGATTTTCATGCTACTCATCCCAAATCCAACAGATACACTCCATTCTCTGTGAAAAGACTTGATGTCACATAGGTGTTGATCAATCTTGAATCTTCATTGCTGCAATCCTTCTTTTTCCATGTTTTGATTCTCAAATTTTAAGGTTGTTGCTACAAGGCTATTGGAATGAAGGCGTGCGATTGTTGTTGTGATAGTGTAACTTATCATGGTAAGTTGATGAGCGTGATTCAAGAGAGTCAGAGGTTGTTGGCATGTGTATGAAGTGGTTCAAGGTTGTTGGTGTCGGTTTGAAGTTTGGAGATGTGATCAGTGCAAAGAGGGAACAGGGAAAAAGTAAACTCCGACATGGGAAAAGAGTTCGAGATAGGGGAGAGGGGACCTGTCACCTCCTACATGTGTATATGCGTATGCACTACTTTCATGAGAGTCAAGGGGCCCAATGTCCGTGCAGTCATGGGGCCGGTCTGGGCACAAAAGAACTTTGAAGCCCTTTCATTTGTTTCAGTGATCTTTGTTGCCCCATCATGGGTGAGGGGGCATCAAAAAAGTAAATTAAGGGCGCATATGAGAAGTTTTGCCCGCTTAAGGGAGCCCTCAAGGTCCGACTGTGCGAAATATAGGCTAAAAACAGTCGGGTGTGATCGGGTCACGCGGGTTTTGGTGAAAACCCGGGGGGCTCCGGATATCAGCCGAGGGGGCGATAAATAGTGGGATCCATATATATATCAGTTCCAGCAACAAACAGTCTCTTTGGTGGGTAATTTTTTGATCTTTGCTATGATTCTTCTCTTTCTGCCTATCGCTCTACTATACATCAAGAGTCTTTCATTTGTTAGGCAGTCATTATATATAAAATTGCCTGAAACCCCTGATATTCTTGTCCTGAGGATTTTCTCAGGACTATGATATACCCTATCTATCACTGCTGATCCAAAAAGATAATAGTGTCCTGTCAATCCCTCTATAGTTTATTTATCTCAGTAAACCTTTCATGCCTTTCCTGTACTTGATTCCTGATCTATCATCTTGGTCAGAGGTTTTATAGATCATCCAGGTTAGGTGCTGACATTCATCTCTATATATTTAACAGTCTCTCCAAGATGAGATTCCGACAGATCTTTGTGACCATCAATATGTTGATGGACCACACTACTTCTAGTCCTCTCATCCCTCAACTTGATATGTCCGCCTCCGCCAACCCAAGTAAAATAGCCAGCCAAGTAGCTTCTGGATCAAACGGTGTGGTCTACCCAGCTACCACTCAACAATACAATCAGAAGCTGGAAGAGGCAGCCCAAGTTAAAGCAATGGCAGAGAAGACTTATGGTCCTCCATCTTATCCCATCCATCGTGATAGGAAGATGCAGGAGTTGCAGTACGTTAATGGACCACCAGGATCTGTACCGTCAACTCCAGAACAAATGACACAAATTTCAAATGCCGCTCCGACAGACTCCAAGAGCCATGGCTTTGACAATCTCAAGGTCGTAGTGCCATTATGTATAGTAGGATTTTTGGTAGCAATCTTAGGACCTGTCTATATGTGGCATGTATTAGATTGCTTTGAGGATAAAGAATCTGCCACAGAGAAGGCGTACGAGACCCCATCTTGAATTTATCATCACAAATATCTCAACTAAAATTTCTTTCAATTTTCTTTTCAGGGCAATGGAAAGAGATGTGGAAGTTGCACGTGTTGGCAAGTAAACTGAGACACCCCAAGAAAATGGAAGACTTGAATCAAAAAAGGGGAATATGACAACTTCCAAACCCCCAATCTTCTACCACAAAACCTTATAAGCTTGAATTATCTTTGGTAAGTGATTCTTTCTTCACCATCTTCATCTTGTTTTGAGATTCAAGATTTAGTTTTGTCTGCTTTGTCAGTTTGAATGTTTTTGGTAACTCACTCCTTCTGTACCAATTTCATCTTATTTTGTGGTTCAAAAGTTTCAATATATTCTGCTCTGTCAAAGCTCTATAAGATTCAATGTTTTTTTGGTAATTCACTCCTTGTATACCAATTTCATCATAACTTGAAATCTCATCTTTTCATGACAATTCATGTTGTAAGCCCTTGCCACATATTCTCACAGCGTACATCATCATCTATAATAGTTCATCACATTGTATGGTGCGGTAGAGGGAGATGATTTTTGTAAGGAAACTCTGGTTGAATAGTACACAGAGCCACAGCACGCAAGATCACAAGCACCCAAAAGGATGCTTGATATCTTTAAAGATACCCAAGTTACTGGGCTTCACAATATTTCGTTGGCTTAAAATTCAAAGAGGCTTCAAAGCCAAAAAAACCATGGTCATTTGGAGTGCTTTTGCACCTAAATTCCCCAGCATAGACAACCAACACATATATATCGAAGCAATATTTGCTATGGTGCACAAAGAATTTGATTCACGCATTGAATAATGCTAACAGTAGGAACCTTATAAGCAAATAGTGATCAGCAACTTGTGCCTTCTGGGATGTCTCCCCCCCATTCAATACGCCAGAGGGCGCATTTGATGAATAAGGTGGTCACATATATGCTGCTTAAGTCGCCTGTGCGATCGCTTCCAGAAAACGGCGTGCGCCGGCCTTGTGAAAAGCTGAATTATCAGCTTACAGGAGCAGAAATCGAGTCTCATTGGGTTATTTCTAACGTTTTACCTTGGAGACCTGCGGTGAAAACTTGGTTCATGAAACAGCAAGAACAACGGGAGGGTGAGACGTGTTGAGGTTGATGAAAAGTGCTAGAAGAATATTGACATTGAAATTCGTATAAAGTTTAAGCAGCCGATCTTAAATCAAAAACTGAAGAAAGGTCAGATTGATTTTGTACTTTCACATTAAAAGTATGAGATCAACTATAATCAATTTATATGTGTGCGTGAAGTAAAAGCTGTCTTTTGCTTTACCTTGAGAACAATGTTTCAGTGGCTTCAGACCTGCTCGAGGAGAGAGAGTTACAGTCAGTTTAGAAAAGCTTGTCGCCAATTCCCCGCCAATTTGCTCGAGTTTTGCGGGCAAACTTGGTCAAGCTTTTATGAATATTTTCACGATTATAGAGGTCACTGATTCCACACTTAGGAAGATGTTCTCTAGGCCTGAACTCGCCTGATTCCTTTCCTTTTGACCTCTCACCAGTCAGTAATACATCCTTTTACGGCTTTTCCTGCTTCAAGGTCTTAGTCGATTCATAGTCATTGAAGGTACAAGAATCTTTGCTGGTGGGTGCTTTTGATCTGTCTCATATTCTGTTCTGTTTTGCTATCTCTGTGCCATACACCAAGAGCATTCCACTGGTCATGTAGAGAGTCATGAGAGATGTAACCTTAAATCTTCAATATATTTTTTGCTTCACAAATTCCCAGGAACCTGTATCCAGTTGCATCCAGTTGATCCAAAGATATGACAATCTCCTATCCCTGTAGTTTATTTGTCTCAGTAAACTTTCACTCCCCTTCCCTTCTTTGATTTCTCAGTTTTGATATCGGTCGAAGTCTTCATGAAGTATTACTGTTGCTGATACTGATATCTACCTACATATTTAACAGCCACCTGAAGATGAAATTCGGTCAGATTTTCCTTGGCCTCAATATGTTGATGGATCACACTGCTTCTGGTTCTATAATCCCTCAACTTGATGTTGCTAGCTCCACTAAACACGCTGAATTAGCTGGCCAATCAGCTTTCGGATCAAGCGATGTGGTCTACCCACTTACCACTCAACAATACAATCAAAAGATGGCAGAGGCAGCCCAAATTCAAGCGCAGGCAGAAAAGGATTTTGGGCCTCAATCCGCTAACAGCCTTCGACATAGAAAAATTGCACAAGTCGTGTATGCACCACCACCAGTACAAAACATGGATGTCAAAGAAATTGAAAAGCCTAAGCAAGCCACTCCTAAAGGTTATCCACCCTGGTTGCTACCAGTTTTTGTACCTGTTGCGGTTGTTGGAGCTTTTGTTGTTGCTTTTTCCTTGGTGTACTGGCTGGAAAGGGTGTCCAAAACCACGTATGAGGCCCTATCTCAAATCGGTCCCCACATATCTCCTAACTGATATTTCTTTCATTTGTTTTTCACAGAGATTCAGAATCAGATGAACCGAACGAAGGCTTATCAGTACATGTCATCTGAAGCACCCCATGACTTGTATCACAGAAGAGTGGATGGAAGTTTTCAGGCCTCAGACTTGGGGTCACACTTTATAAGATTGGATATTTTCGGGATTTCACTCTTTCTTTAACAATTTTATCTTATTTTACAATCTATTTAAACACTTTATAAATCCTTCGCAGACTTCTATAACATCGAATGTTTTTCGTAATTCACTGCTCCTATACCACTTTCATCTTATCTTGAGATCCGAACTTTTCAGTATAATCTACGTCATGAGGCCTCACTATATAGATTTATTTTTGTGAAAGCATTCATCATCATATTTGTTCGTTCATCATGGAATACATTAGGCGGTGAAGGATATGATTTTTGGAAGGAAACTGCTGCTGATAAGTGTCCCGGAACTTATAAAGATCATGCAAGCTTGAGCTCCAGCGCTGAGGACCCTATACAGCAAATGAGATACCAGAAAAAATTGGGCCCTTCATATAAGCCTCATATGTAGTACGAGTTAATGTGCGCAGAACCTTAAACCATAGAGGAGTCTAACAAACAGAGGGCAACCTCCGGAAGTCGAAGAGCCTGGACGTCCTACTTTGGGAGAACATCGGCATCGATGGCTTCTAAAGTGTAATCCTGGGTCTGAAGCGGCCCCACCTCCTCTCCAAATGCCCTTGCTCTTATACCTGGAGAAGTCTTATACAGAGTCGCAAGACACAGAATCACAATCGCTAGAAAAAGGATACTTGAGATCTTTGAGGAAATCCCAGTATGTGCATTTGCATGTACACTGGGTTTCGCGTTATATTATTCATGCGCAACCCGTACGGGCTTCAAGATCAAACACAGTTGACTGGTGCAAAGGGCTTTTGCACCTAAGACCTACAGCATCATGGAAAACCCCGAGAGTGAAGCAAGATTTGCTATGGTGCAAAAAGAGTTCATTTCACATAGTCATTTATGCTAGCAATAGGAAAATCTATTGACAAAGAGAAATCGACAACTTGTAACTTCGGTGATGTGTCTAGCCCCATTCGATACGCTAGAAACCACATTTGATGAGCAGGCTGGTTACAGCCATCCTTCATGAGCTGTCTGAGCGCTCGCTTTCAGAGAATGTTGTGCACGAGACTTGTGAAAAGACACATCATCAGCTTGTAAAAAGGAGTGATTGAGTGTCGTTGGGTCATCCCTATTTGGTGTACCTGATCGCTTCCCCAGTGTTTTCCTTCGGAGATCAGGTGCAGTAAAAACTCAGTTTATACAGCAAATACATTGTGATTCAGTCTCGACGAAAGAGTGAAGGGCTGATAGTACAGGTCGATTGTTGATGTTTTCATTGCTTGGCAAATGTGACCTTGATCTTATGCTCCCCATCAAACTTGTAATTATGTAGAGCATCCTTGGCAACTCCGGAGCTGGTCGCATCGGTATATTCGACGAAAGCAATGGTTGCTCTCCCTGGAATGGTACGAACTTCGACCAAATTTGCATACCTAGTCAAAGATCGAGGCATTCAGGTCAGAATATACGTCACCTTACCATCATATCTAAGATATAAGGAGTCCGGAAAACTCTGAAAGCCGACTCAACTGCTTGAATAAAACCTCCAAAGCATCTTTTCCAGCGTTTTCCGGTAAGTTTTGTACAAAGAGAATCTTGTTCGGTGGTTGATACTCGTCTGGCATTTGAACAATCCTCCGACCTGAGTTGGTCGAAGCAGCTGTCGCAGAAGTGGTAGGCGCAACACCTCCAGCAGCGATCGCACTTTCAGCAGCGATCCGAGCTGCCTCTTTCTGAGCAAAAGCTTTCTTTCGCAATGGATTTTCTCGACGAGATCGTTCTAAAGTATGGAAATTAACTGTTGTTAGTAATCAAACGCTACAGGAGACAGGCTTGATACTCACTCTTCTTTGTCAAACGTTCCTCCTTGAATGTATCATATTCATCGGGCGTCTTACGTTTGACCACAGCGTCAGCGGGTGTTCGGGCAAAAGCAATTTCCTAAAGTCGATCAGTCGACGTATCAGTTGAAGACAGTCAAAACATAACTTGAGGTTGCGTAGTATAAGAGTCGCAAGAGCGTACGATAAGGCTTGCCATAGAGCGGGAATCCCTTGACTTCTTTTACAGCTTTGGCAGCCATTTCACGTTCTGGGAACGCAACGAAGGCCTGACCACGCATTCGAACTGATTGATGGGCCACTACATCTAAAACGGGACCGAAGTTCTTCAGGAGGTTTTTCAACGTTTGCTTCAAAACTAGATCGGTAAAGAACGATTTTCTGTCAGAATCTTGCGTCTCCCTCGCTGATTTGCGCATATCATTCGGGCGATGCGTATGAGTAAGACTCACTAGGAATCTTCACTTTCTCATTCAAGTTATTCAGGTACACAGTCTCCGTCGCATCTTCCGGAATAGTATCTCCCAGATCCTCTTCCTTCGTGAGTCCCTCCTTGTTATCCGCCTCTGTTAAGCCTTCAGGGTTCATACCGTTCGTCTTCTCATCAACGTTCGTGTCAGAAGGACCGCTGGTTGGATCGTTCATGATCGTGTCTGTGTCCAATGTTCCTGGAGCTGGGTGACTGGTCCCAAGATTCGAACTTGCCCCTACATTGCTTTCGGAAGCCTGAGCTGAGGTGGTCTGCGCGACTTCCATTGAATCAAAACTGAGCCTGAGGATTGAAGCTGAAGAGCGATGAATAGGTCTTTCGAAGTTCTCATTGAGTCACACCATCAAGGCTTCGCGGTAAGGATAGTCTGTCATGCGCGTGACATGTGATATACTACACATCGCTCACAGACAGTCACAGACAGTCACAGACAGTCACAGACAGTCACAGACAACAAACCCCAAGAGGTGACGCAGAAAAGCACAGAAATCAATCTCGACCGGGAAACATGACATTCTCAAGTCGAGTTTGGAACTTGATCATTCAATTTCATATTCACCACATGATCTTCTTTCAAAACAAATCCTCCAAATGACCTCCAGACACCAAGAAATCCGCAAAAACCAAACAAAATCCCAAAACCAACCAGCATTCAACCGCCCACTGACCTTCAAACAATGCTCCTGAAGAGCTTTGAGACTCAGCCATCACAGATTGCCACCCAAAACAAGATGCTTGAACAGATGCAAAATGAAGCTACTGCCTGAGAGAAAGCTTACAAAGACCTTCTCAACAAATTTCAAGATATAAGTGGGAAGATCAAGAACACAGTCTCATTGAGCCCTGAATCAACCAAGGAGAAAAAGACACCAAGAGCTTCAACAGGCTTGGTCCCAAACAAGGCCCCTATATCTTCCAAGCCTGAAAGATGCAGCCATCCTCCCAACAAGAAGCCACCTCCCCAGTCTTCAAATCCTCAGAGAAAATCAATGGCATCAACATCTTGTATTCAAGCCACCATTCCCCCAAAACCATGCAAACAACATCCTGCCCAGTTAAACAGAACAGAATGGCCCAAAAGATCTGAGCCAACAAAGGCAGGTAGATCTTATTCTAGTTCAACAATAAAGTACCACTGGAATTCCACTCTTTTTCTCTAAGAATTGTTTCTATGTCTCCATTTGAATTATTTGGTGGTTGACATCATTGTCTGCTATACTAAAGCCTCCAAAACATTTTCTCAAATTTAAATCTTGGTTCTCAAGGTCATCTGAAATAGAAGGCATACTCAAAAGCACAACAGCCAAGGATTGTGTAGGTCAATGTGAAGTGAAAGAACCCACAGCTGATTGTGTGAACATTGGTGGTGGTATTGTCAACATTTTTTTGCAATCTATACTCAAGCAATGTTTGATTAGCTTGGTATACATGAATGGTGTCCAGATCTCAACAGCACTAAAGACACTCTCAAAAAATCTGTAAGGGTAGGGTACTCTTTTGGAGTATTACATGCGCACTAAGGGTTGATATTTGTAAGTAAATAGTAATTACAAATTAGAATTAGGAAAAAAAGGAAGAGAGGGCAAAGTACCTGGTCTGTTTGGATTAATCCAGACAGACTGCAGTTAATTGACTCTTACAAAGAGTTTTTAATTAAGATGAAGGGTGGACCCATACACTTCTTTTAGGAAACCACCATTCACCGCCCTGGAACAAAAAACCTGTTGCCCCCTTTTTTGGGGGTAATACCCGTGAATACCTGTGCAGTACCGAGCTTTTTTGCCCTAGCAGAGGCCCCAACGGGCAGTACAGCGGGCAATTTTTGTGGGCAATGTAGCCCACAATTATCAAACCGGGCAGTTTCTTGGTGAATCACCGCCATTCTTATCAAATCCCAATTCACCTCACCCTTTATCTCATACTCAAAGTGGTCTGTTTACTACTAGGCTTCAAGATCAAAAGGATCCAGATCCTGCCCTTCAAACTCCTGATTTAAGTTGATCAAAGTCACCAGATGCCTTTCTTGCCACTCAAACTAAACAAGATCGACCCAACTTATCACCTTCTTGCTCTGTTACGGCTCTTCAAACTGCAAGTCCACCTGTACTTTGCCTTCCAGAGCATTCACTTTCAATAAATCACTCAAAACCAGTACTCATCTCTAGATCCAGTCTGATTGAAACTCTCAAAGCTAGAACATCCAAATCAATAATTGACTCTCATCCCAATCATGCAATCTCAGAATCTTGTGCATCCCCTAATCTAGATACTTTGATTGGAGAATCTGATGTGGTAGAGATCAAGGTGCGCACCATTCAATTTCATCTCAAGTGAATCAAAACTAAACCACTTGATAATCAATGTGGAGGCAGTTTTGAACCCAATCCACAGTGTCATTTTACTAGTCACTGGCAGGCCAGTGAGTTCCATTCACCTCAATCCATCTCAATTTGATGTCAGTTCAATCTCAAATCAATGTCAGTTCAATATCAAATTGACCTCAAAATCAGCTTGAGTGGGGGATATGCATGGGCTGCATATACCTGCAGATCTGCATTGAGCTAGGTCAGTACTACAGCTTAAAATGAAATTTTATCCTCCAAAATCTTCTGGTGGCTTCTTGTTACTTTCTATGTATGGTGTACTGCATTCTGAAAGCTTTACAAAACAGATTATATTGCAAAGAGTGAGTAGTCTAAAGGTTTTACCTTCCTTGCTTGTTTTGATACTTCACAAACAAATGTAATAGCTACTATCAGTCCATTTGATCACAACCCTGGTAATAACTAATCTTTGAATGACGTTTGGTTCATCTTGTCCTGAAGTTAAAGAACCAAGCCATGCTCTTAATTCCTTTTGAGACAGTTTAATTGGCTCCTGACCTCATCTTAGCTTCTGATTTTAACATTCTGCCACAATTCAATAAAGATACATTTGCAATTTGTTCAAAAATTGAAGGTCTAGATGATGTATTGACTAAATTTCAATATAACTTGATAATTTCTTTGCAAAAATTCTTGTACTGAGGTAGATGTAGGCGCTCAACTACAGCAGGTAAAGTAAGCATAAGCTTGGGGTACAGAAATTTTTATTAACCTCTGAAGGATGAAAAGCTTTCCATGAAAAATTCCTTCAGTCTTGATTAATTGAGGTCTCCAATTTGATCCTGTTTGATTTGCATCAACATCTTGGCATGAAATCCCAAGCAACCCATTGTGGTAATCAAATCATTAGATGATTTGAATCAACTCACTACTATTTCATGGCACCTTACATCAACATTATAACCAATATTCCCTTTAACCTTTCCTTCAAACATAAATGTTTTTTGTTTCTTGATCATCTTTCACAACTCAATCTTTCATTTTTGTACATCATTTTCCATTTTTCATATTCAAATGCTTTCTGTGTGATTAAATTTCATTTTAGAACATTAGGGTTCAGTGTTAATTATCCAATTAAACAAACATTACAAGAAAGAAAAATTTGAAGTTTCCAATGACAACAACAAGAACAAGATGCAAGGAAATATAAAAAATAGATGAAATTCATTGATTGATTGATTGATTACCTAACCCTACAAAAGAAAATAAACAAAACAAACTAGTGATTGAGTGGGTTGATCTAATTAAAGCTCACTGGAAACATTCAAATCAAAATTGAATTAAGAAAGAACTGGAAACACATTTAACAACATAAAGGACACTACAGTTAGTAAAGAAAGGAATCACAGAAGAGAAGAATCAGATGACTTACCATTGGAACATTTCATTTGAAAAAGATTGAATTTAGACAAGTCATAAAGAACAAGGAAAAGAAGAATGAAACAAAATCAAAAAAGTAGAAAATAGAAAGATGAATCAACCAATCTAGAAAGCACAAAAGAAATTTAATCAAAATAAAGTGAAGAAAGTAAAAGGAAGGACGAAGTTGATTAATTTTAGGTAGAAGAATCAAAAGAAGAGAAAAAAATTAAAAGAAATACAAAAATAGAAATGACTTACCTTTAGAAATTGAACTCGATTGGTGAAAATAGGAGGTTGAGCCTGAGGTGAATGATGGAAATAAGCCAAAAGATGAGTGTGGGAACTTGAGTGGTATGTATACACTCCCCCACAAGTCGCAACCTGCAGGGGTGTGTAGATACCACTCTAGTGTTAGATTATACACACCTCCACAAGTCGCGACTTGTGGGGGGTGTATATATACCACCCAAGTTCTGGATTTGGGTTTTTGACCAAATTGTATTGATAACCAGGTATTTCCTGAAGAAGTCATTAAAG
>NW_006768799.1:606881-632710 GCF_000204055.1 Melampsora larici-populina 98AG31 | reverse complement strand
AAAACTACTATAGTTCAAAGTAAAAAATACACTTTCCCAAAACAAAAGTACATATCAAAAACCTATGTACAAATAAGATGAAAAGCCCAACATAGTAAATGATATGAATTGAATGAATTATTGTCCATTCAAGTGAAAAATGTATATATATAACAAACCAATGTATTGATATCACAAACCAAAACAACCACTTTATCACCCATCTTGTCCCTTTTCCTATTTTCATTTCTTGATATGATAGTTATATCTATGATTATGAAACCTCCTTCCCAACAAAGAATCCCAACATATCTATATAATCAAGAGCTGTCACCTTCTGCTTTATAGGAGAAGTTTTTGGAAGGGGCTTAGAAGGATATTTGGTTGTGGCTCATCTGAAAATCACTCATACCTTCCAAAAATTCTGAGACCTTCATGTGTGGACATGCAACTAAATTTTATTTCAGTTCATTTTGGAAGACTGTTTGTCTGCTCCTCTAGGCCAAAAATTGAGATTGGATTGAGATTGAACTGACATTGTTTTGAGATTGTTTTGAGATTTTTTTGAGATTGTTTTGAGATATAGGGGATACAAAGTAGAAACTGGGAGTTTTTTCCCGTTTTTTCCCAGTTTCCCAGTTTTCGATTTTGGCTGTAATTGTGAAACTGGGAAACTGGGAGAACGTTCTCAGTTTTTCTCTACTTTGAATCCCCGATTACCCAATTCTTCACCTCACCCTACCTCACCTCAACTTCGATTTCATTTTCTTTTGGTCCCGACCGGTCCTCTCACCGCACAAGCTCATCTACCCAACTCATCTCCTAATTCACATCCAGTTCCAGTACTTCACTCCCTAGTTCACATCACCTCCACCTATGCCTCGCTTTGCTCGTAAACAACTACTCAGACGATACATCCAAGCGGAACGACATGCACGAAAAACTCTAGCTCAAAACCGACGTGGAATCCTGGCTTCACTAGATTTCGATCTCGGTGCGGTACAGTTTCTCCTCCGTATGCTTCAAACGCTTAACATCTTTCGACTAGCGATATCAAACGAGGATCGACAAAAGGCTGCATGGCTCTTTCTAGTCGGATTCACAGAGTTCATCACGGTATTTACAAAAACGCATCATGTGATACTCATTGGCGCTCGAAATCAAGCAAAAGCTATTGCCGATATCGAATTGCTTGACGAAGCTTTGAACATCATCAACCAACATCGATATGTAGTTAATCGGAACTCACGTGGTCGAATGGAACTTCGAAACGCTTGGTTTCACCAGATGGTCTTGGAGGGTGGTGATGGCTTTATAAAGCTGGTAAGCCGCACTGCCAGGTCTCTGATTCACCGTTACAAAGCTGTAGCTGAGTATTTGTTTCAGGCGCGAATGTCCAAAGCCTCTTTTGACAAGCTGGTCGAGTCGATTGAAGATAACCCGGTGTTTCATAACAACTCAAACATCAACCAAGTTCCAGTTTGGTGGCAGGCACTTGTGGGACTTGCAAACTTAGGGACTTCGGGCAACGGTGGAGACCACTTTCATTTGGCTAGATTGTTTAATTGTTCAGGTAAGTAAGGTGATTTATCTTTATCCAGGATTGTTAATTATAAACTGATGATGTATGTATGTCTATTCTATCACAGAGGGTAGCATTTACAACTGGACCAGACGTTTTGTCCTGGCTGTACTGGATCTCGAAAGAACTTATGTTCGGTGGCCGTCACGAGCAGCTCGTTCAAAGCTCAAGCAAGAAGCTGCATCCCGGTGTTTTTTCAAAGACTGCGTCGGTTTTATCGATGGAACTCTGATCCCGTTATCAAACGCACCCCGGGCTAACCCGGAAGATTATTGGACTCGCAAGTGTTTTTACGCCTACAACGCCATGTTGGTGTGTGACGTAAATCGTAGAATTACCTACTACGAATTAGGCTGGTGTGGAAGTGTCCACGACCAGCGGGTTTTTCGCTCTTCACAAGTTTGTTTTTCTTTTATACTTCAATTTCCTTATTCAAGTAAATAAACTAACAGCTTTCCATCTGCACATCGTAGCTATTTAAAGATCCGGGGAAATTCTTTTCCCCTGGCGAATATCTATTAGCTGACTCGGGGTACACTGTCTCTGATATCATCGTACCATGTATCAAGCGCGTCAGGGGTCATAATTTAGGAGCTTTGGAAGACGCCTTTAACAGAGCAATCAGCAACATTCGAGTCATCATTGAACACTGCAATGGCATGTTGAAAGGGCGATTCCAATCTTTGAAAGAACTTCGCCTGGTCGTGAAAGACGCAGCTTCGGCTCTGCGAGCGAATCAGTGGATTCAGGCGTGTATAATTTTACACAACTTTCTTATTGACAACTTCGAACCATGGTCAGGGGTTTTGGGATCGATTGATGATGCACATGTTGTTCAACCAAGAGTCCGCCAGGGACCGGCAAATCCTCCTCATTTTGAAGATGAAAGTTATGTATTATCCGCTGACCGTAACGAAGAAAGACGAAAACAGCTGTTTGCAGATTTCGTTTCTAACCATCAAAACCAATAAATGTTTTCCAAAATTTATATGTTTCCAAAATTTATATGTTCTTGTGTGTTGAAAATTTTTTCCAAAATAAATATGTTCTTGTGTGTTGATGAGATCGTTCCATGGTTTGAACAAACTTTGGAGTGATCTTTCTTTCCCAGTTTTGGATTGTGTATATATATATAAATGGGCAATTAAAATAACGACTTTAGTAGAAATTGACCGAATGGGCACTTTTTAATAGTTTGAGAGAAACCAGACTATCACATTGCAATTTGAAAGCCTTTTACAAAAGATCATTTCGCAAACAGCTTTTTGAAAGCATTTCCTTTCACTGAACAATTCAAGAACAAGAACACAACTTTTAAGGTGAGGAGACTTTTTAAGTAATTAGAACAAGAACACAACTTTTAAGGTGAGGAGACTTTTTAAGTAATTTGATCTAGGCCATTTGAACATTTCTTCTTCTAGCACATTTTTTTTTCGATTAATATCAAAATACAAACATTTCTCTTTTTTTAATGATTATCAACTTAAGAAAATCCCTATCATATTTTAATTTATATTCATTTAGATCGGATTGGGCCAATTCAAATTGGCTACAAAGAGATTTATTAGCCTATGACTTCATCATTGCGATACATTAAAGAAAAAACTCACTATGTAAACATTCATCTACATTTTCTCTTGATGAACAATCCCTGCTGCGCTATGAGCAGCACTAACCGCCTCATGAAGTGTTAAATTGTTTTCTTTCATTAACATGCTGATTAATTGAGCGTGTCGAGCAGTCTTTTGATGTTCTAATTCGGCCCGTTTTGCTTCCATGTCAAGCTCGTGATGATCACGCTTGACATTCAGATCAAAGTCATATAAATCGAGTTTCTTCTTTTCTCCCTTCAGCATCACCTCAGCTGTTTCGAGTTCAATTTTCGCTTTTTGCTTCTCTTGATTTTCGTCTAAGACAGGTTTCGGTGCTTGGGGGAACATGTTGGCTAGGTTATCAGCCATGTTGCATATTCGATCGATCTTCACTTCATGTCTTGAAATTATATCTTCCTCCTTGATGTGATTGTTAGGGTCGACTGAGACTGACCTCCGCCCACCACGACTAAGCTTTTGAGATACGACTAGATCCTGAATCTTCGAAGCAGAACCCTTCTTGTAACGCTTTGGATAACTTGAATCGACCGTGGATTGTAAAGAATTTTTGGAGGCAGTTCTTTTGAGTGGTGTCGAGCTGGTAGTGGCGCCTCGAAATTGTGTTTGCGTCAAAGCAACCGAAGGGCTGCGAGATGTTTGATGTTTGTCAACATCAAACATTTCACCAAGTTTGTCCATCAAATCATCTGATTCAATGTGAACATCTTCATCATGAGCCGTGTTCGAGTTGAGCGAGTGTTCTAAAGGGTTGCGCTGTGAATCATCTTCAACATCTTGATATGCTAAATTCGAGTTCGGTGAATGTTCTAACGGATTACGTGAATCATCTTCATCTTCAGTCTCGGGAGCTATGTTGTGTGCAACGGCAAGTCGAGTGTTGGCGTGTCGTGACGCGAATATTGGCTCGAGCTCGAAGTAGTACTTGCATTCTTTCAAGATAGGCCCTACGATGTTGAGTAATAATGAGGACATTAAATCGATTTGTGTATCAAAACAAAAGAGAAACATAATGAGCGTAGGAAAGCAAAGTAAGATGAGTGAGAAGACATTTACCAAAAGCCACCAATTTTTCACGGACCCACTCAGGGCTATCATCATTCCATTCATGTTTCCTTTTTAGTTCCAAAGCAGCGTCACAGACTCCACCACCGGTACCAGTACGAACTTCATTAGCTTTTCGCCATTGGCCTTCCAGTACTTCGACCTGAAGCCAGCCAAAAACAACGCATATTCTTAGTTCAACATCAAATAAATAAGACATCAACCTATGTAACCAACGCATCGACCTACCTTTGATTGAATAGCATGTGCATTCCTCCAGGAGATGCCATTATCGATGAAGTACTGTTCGATTTCTTCAGCCACGGTTCTCTTATACGATCCTTTGTCTTTGAATCTTAGAAAGTTGTCGTCATCGGAGAGCCAGTTAAGCAGTAGATACATGGAACTTTTTCCATCACCGTTATCATCACGAGCCCACTGGATGGTGGTCTTTCTCTTGCCCTTGACTTTCGGCTCTTCTTCATCATCATCATCTTTTTTTTCGATTGTTTTGATAGTTTTTTTTTTGTTTGAATTCGATTTGGCTTTCTTTTTGGGCGGTGAATTTTGGGGCGAAGTTTGCTTTTGTTTGGTTTTTTTGGATTGGCGAGGCTTGGTTGCTTTGGTTGGGTTTCGAGGCATGTTCTTGGTTGGTTTTGATGGCTTAGGGAGGGAAGGCGAAACTCCAGTTTGAGCAAGATGAATGGCACCGGCAAGTACCTGACCGAGGGTTGAAGGGTCGATTTGAAGTTGACCCGGAGTGAGTTGAGTCTGAGTCGAAGGAAAATCAAGATCAACCTCGGAGGAGGAATTGATCGTATGTATGGATTCAGATGGGAGTTCAGTCTCGGAATGCATACTGATATGCTTGAAAGCGGAGATTGAGGGGTGGGTATTTGGGGATGTGGGGAAGGGGAAAGGTATATGGTGAGGATGAGAGTGGATACAGAGCGTGGTGGGGCTGTTACAGAAAACTGGGTTTTTTTTTTGTGGTTGGTTTTTTTCCCAGTTTCCCAGTTTCCCAACTCGAGTTGGGAAACTGGGAAACTGGGAAAAAACTCCCAGTTTCTACTTTGTATCCCCTAATAGTTTTTCTGTTGTTTCAAAACTCTACACAACCAGGCAAAAGTATATTTTGTTGAGATGTGAAGTTTACCATTTTGCTGACCCTGCTAGCCACACAGCGTCCCCACAGGCAAAGTATGCAACAGGTCCTCAAAGCTAGATACTTTTTGAACTAAACATACTTTTTTTTCCCGCCAAAAAAAACAAGCAAAAAAGTATATAAGGAAATTGTATGAATGTACATATGTAGCTTTGAAAAGCATACATGAAGAATACATGTAAAGCTGATGTACTCACAATGTGGACAGAAAATATGTCATGAAGAATACATGTAAAGCTGATGTACTCACAATGTGAACAGAAAATATGCCATGAAGAATACATGTAAAGCTGATGTACTCACAATGTGAACAGAAAATATGTACTCTAGTCTTATTGGAGTCTGATATATCCTTTGAACATAAATGTGCCCATCTATATATCCAAGACATACCTTGTATATAGCCTTTGTTTTCATAAAGAGGACCTTAGTTTAGGTGCAAAGCCCCATACAAGGTAGGCTTTGGTTGGTGCATAATCAAGCCCTGAGATGTCACTTCAGTTGAAACTTGAAAGCACCAAATTCTTGAAAACCTCTGCGCAAACCAAATGTCCTACTTCTCACTTGACTCTCTTGTTTCCTTGTTTGTCAATCAACAACCTCCTCATTTGCCTTTCTTTTGTATATGAGGTGTTTATTCTTTGAATGGCTTGTTTTATCAATTCCATATTGCCTCTGTCAATAAGGACGCTTATTGAGTAAGGAAACCAGCATGTAACACGTGATATATGACCGCTACAGGCTGATTACATATGGTTTACATATGTAATATGGTGTCTGACAATAGTAATGAAGTGTAAAAATAGCAGAATGAAACAGGAATCTGTGTCTACTGATTGTAAAAGGGCTTAAAGAGGAATTGTAAAGAAATTTGGTGACTGTATAATGGACAGATTGGTTGTTTGTTGAAGCTTTGTAAATTTGGTTATAATTGTAAAGGATGAAGAACAAAAACAAGACAAAGATCAAGGGTTTATAAACCCGTCAGAACAACTATTCAGAAAGTGGACAGCCAGTGTTAAATCAAGAGATAAAAGAGGCTACTGTAGTCAGCTCCTGTGAAATATCCTGTGATACGTAGACAAACACATGTGATCATTGTAATGAGATGTGCATGTGTAATCAACTAATTTAGCATGTATAGCCTTTGGTGCCTTATATATAACCCTGAGTCACCTTTGTGATTCATTCAATTACAACCTCTCTTTTCAGCACATGAACCCTAGAATTCCTTCCTTGGAAGTCATCACTTGCCAAGGAGACCGGCTTTAGACAATCAGCTACTAGTACTGAGTTGAGTTCCCAATCCATCTTGGTAGCTTGAACTAGGATTGCATGTGAATATTAGCAATATCATCATTCAACACATCACACAGGATCATCTTCCAATGATCTATGTGTAGTTTGTTTTATTGAACAATCTATATCTGTTGAATGTCACATAGTAAAAAAAGAAATTGGATAAGCAGAAAAAGAGTAATTGAATATAAGTAAAAAGAGCAATAACTGGTGTGTGCACCAAGCATGTACATATAATTAGCTATTACATCATACATGTATTCAGTTGTATGTAACTATGTCTTACATGCTGATTTATTATCAATGACTATAGTACATGTAATTGGTTAGTTACATGCAATTTATTCATATCTAATGACACCGCGGGAATTAACTCGTTTGAAACCTGATTGAGCAAAATTTCGGTGTCCGGGTTTGCAATTTCCTTGAATCATGAAACTTGTTCACAACTCATTAGCATTATGTTCGCCAATTTCCCTTGAGTACACTACAATACATACACATACACCACACTCTCAAAAGCTTTAATTCCAACCGTTCAACGATCTCACTCCTTATCTTGTCCCCACTGAACTCCTTTCTTGTATTTGGTTGATCAAGTCTTGACAAAGGAAGGTGAAGGTGAGTACAATGGTGAAAGGGGTTGTTGTTTTATCATGTGACTGCACATACACGGGGCCAGCAGAGTACAGAGTATAGCCCGAGGGAAATTGGCAAACCTAATGCTAACGAGTTGTGAACAAGTCTCTTGATTTGAGGAAATTTTGAACCCAGACACCAAAATTTCACTCAATGGGGTTTCAAACGAGTTAATTCCCGCGGTGTGAGGTTTTTGTAAGAGGGTAGATATGCAACTGAGTCAGCTTATGCTGTTTCTGACAGCCTCAGTCAAATGGTTGCTTCTCAACAGTTTTTGGAAATTGGATTGATTTTCCCTTTCTTCTCAATCCCAAGCATCCATCAATTCATGCTTTGCAAACTTTTGTAGGTATGTAATCTCTTCCTGAAGTCTTGATGAATCCATGAAACATGAAGGACACTGCCAGAGCAACTTTTGACATGTCTGCCTTACCCAAGTCTTTTGTTGTTATATTTCCTTGGTTTGGATTGGATTGGATCAATCAAAATCTTACCTCAAAATGTGAGGGTAGGTTACTCTTTTGAGTACTCTAGGCTCACTAATTGGGCAAGGTGGGTCTTATAATTCAGGTAATTATAATTATATTTCAAATATAAATGTAGTTACAAAGAATTATAAACAAGGAAAGGGATGAGAGATGGAAGATACTGGAATGTGTATAAAGGGTGAAGGGTGGATCCTAGCCCTTCCTTTAATCTTCAAGTGACAGATTAAAGAGTGGGTTGAAGTTCACTAGACTAGTGGTTCTATGGTCACTAACCCTGGGTTGTTCTTATGGTCACCAACCTTGGGTTATTCTATGGTCACCAACCTGGGTTGTTCTATGGTCACCAACCTTGGGCTGTTATATGGTCACCAACCTAGTAGAGTTCTACTTGGGGATAGTAGAGGATCCAGGGAAGAGTGAAGAGTATTACTTACTTTTAATCAAGGAACTGATTAAAGTAATGAAGATATCACTAGTCTTATATTTATAAGACTCTTGATGTTACTTCAGTAGAACTTTAAGTGTTCTTAAAAGTAGTGTGTAATAAAGCTTGGGGGGAAATCTTTCAAGGCTGAGAGAGGAGGGGTTTATATACTCTCCTCTCCAAACCTAACTGTGGTGAGATTTGTTTACATCCCTACTTTGGTTTAGGGTTTGATTATTATTATTATTTGGGATTATTTCTAATAGTACTTAATTACATATACGTGTTTATATGTAATATGTAATATAAGTTTCTTTAACTCTTGACACTGAGTTATGAGGTGTAATTGATATCTAATTACATATTACATATCATTTTGAATGTGTATGTATATGTAATTAATAAGTGTATATGATTTATTACAAGTTACATATGTTTTGTAAGCTTTATGTACATGTAATTAGTTGTCTGAAAGTGGTTATATATGTTACAAGTTAGTCTTTAGGTACATACATATGTACCTAGGGCTGACACAAAATCTTACCCTCAATGTATTTGCATCAAACTAAACTTTTGTATTGCTTTCACATTGGCCATTTATCTACATCCCCATATCCCTTTTTGATGTCCCTTTAGATTGTTTCCTAATTTCACTTGCATATGATTGTGCAGTTTACATTTCAATCTCGTCTCCAAAAAATATCTCCATCACTCTAGATATATCTGTTTGGGATAATTTTTTGTTCTCTCAACAGAAACAAAAGTTGGAAAGTATTATTGTATTTGTTTCAACTTCCTTGCCAAGTTCTTGATCCCTGAAATTTGGATACAAGGAGGTCCCAACATGAGGCATGGTGTAAGGACTAGAGACAGATTGAGAGATGCAAGGGTGAATAGCGTAAAAGTCCTCTAGCTGAGGTAATGAATTGCTACGTGAGGATTACAGGATTCTAATCCTCCAGGCTACCAACTAGAGACCAACACAGTACAAGCATGTATAAGTATAAGCATATGACAAAGCACTCATAACAACACTCCCCCTTTAATGTCTCAACCTCCTCTTGCAGGTTAGTATCTTTCCCTGGGTGGCATGAAAAACCCAGTGGGAAAAAAGCCATAACCTCTTACTTTCTCCGTACCCTTTTGTATCTACCTTCTGCCTCAGGATAGTTATTGTTGAATTCCGTTACTGCTTCTTTTGCGTTGTTGAGTGAACTTTCCGGCTCCCACGTGTCATAACTTGAATCATACCCTTTCCAACTAATAAGATACTCCACCTTACTTCCCTTCTTCCTCTTGCCAAGTACTTCATTAACCTCATACTCCAGATCTTCATTTATCATCATTGGTGGTGGTGGTGGTGGTTCTTGGCCTTTGACACTGCTTGGACAGAATTCTTGTAGTAGGTTGCCGTGAAATACGGGGTGTACTCTCAACATAGACCTAGGTAATACCAGCTTGTAAGCATCCTGAGATATTTGGTGAGAAATAACAAAGGGTCCCATCCATCAATGGGAGAACTTAGCCGTAGGTCTAGTGGTAGACAGGTTTTTATTACTTAACCATACTTTTGTGCCTTTTTTCCATACAGGTGATGTGTTAACTTTCTTGTCGTGTTGAATTTTCATTTCATCTTGCGCTAACTTCATCAAATCCTTCAATTCATTTTGCACATCCTTTATTTGCTTCATCCGGTCTTCAACTATTGGTAAACATTGATCACTCAATGGTATATCTGTAGAACTTTTAACCCAACAAGGGTTATACAGAGCTGGAAGAGGATAATCTACTAATAAATTGACTAGTAGAAGTTGTCTAAGGACTTCTCTTCTAAAACAACACAATCAGGAAAAGGCGCTGTTGTATTGAGTACTGATAAGGCACCAGAGAAATATATCTTTCACACAAATTTTAACTCAAAAGCACAATTTTATTACTATCAACAGTGCTATAGTGTTATTCCCAGATGGTAACTAAAGAAAATAAGCAATATTTTTATGATATTATTCCCAATAAGTCTTTGTGACTGCAACACTAAAGTAAATTTCTCTTTATAGCTATAATAAAGGGTGTATTTAAGTGACCAGGTACTATTAAAATAAGTTTATGATGATAAACAAAATAATAACTGCATAAATGATAAAGAAAAAAGGGGAACAACAGTCCCAAAATCATCTCAAAGTATATATAAAAATGTACTCCAACTTTTACAATGGTCAACAGCCTCAAAACCAATCAAATCCACCCAAAAATCCCTAAAAACCCTATAATGACGTAATGTAATGAACTTGTTACTAATAAATGATGTAATTTTCACAGCTAAAAGTGATCAATGACACAATAATATGATGTACAGCACTTCTCATGATTAATACAGGTGATTTTTCCCTTGTAAACTAGCTGAAAACCAAATTTTGAGATTACGATTTTTTTCAGATGAGGTCCAATTTTGGATTACTAAAGTGCATCTTGTATCAAGATAATTAACTCTTCCACCTTTTCATTATTTGTTTTGCCATAGTTAATATCTTTATGATGTCAACTGCATTTCTATGTTTCATTATCTGACATCATTATTTAGTCATCCTTCTCAATCTACTTATATGTACCTTGGTTCTACAAGCTCACTTCTATATAAGAATCAATGTGTCTCTTACTTTATGTTGTCTTTCCTCATCCATTCTTATCAGTGTTTCTCGTACCTCTAGGTACTTTGCTTTTTCCACAACACTCGTGTTCTCCTAGCTTTCACTGAGAACTCTTGTGTTCTTCCAAAGCTTGTACTCTTGAAGGTTATGAGCCCAGAGCTACTGTGAAATATGAATCCGGATTTTTCTTCAATCTTTACCTTTCATATGAGTAACAATAACTCCAAAGATCTTCCAAGTACTCCTGCTTCACTTCTCAACTTCGAGATTCAACTAGAATCCGAATTCAACAATCCAGAATCACTACATTCTGCAAGATCCTCTACTCCTACTGGTCTCAATTCCAATTCTACATTCAATCCAAGCACACTTATTCCATCTAACAATCCAGTAACACATATTACTGATAACACCATGTCCAACTTGTTCAATGATAACTCTAATTCTAACTCAGAATCTATCTCGAGTGTTCCAATCTTAATCGAAGACTTTCATTATAATGAAAAATCTTGATGGTATCATCGATGGTAGAGAAGCTGTTCCCTCTGATGCTGCTCTTAGAGCTACTTACGATCTTTGATGCAAGTATTTAGTGGGATTTCTTTGTTTAAAACTTAGTGATAGAATCCCCGAATCATTGATCAATGATTACAACCCTAAAAACTCATGGAATTTCATCCTAAAATCAATCAAACATGAACCAAGTTTAACACTAAGAAATGCATGGAAAGTTGGTTTGGTATTTCAGCTGTTCTCCTGATTATTCTGGGAAGTCACCTCATGAGTGATAAATTTTTTCCACACCTCAAATATCCTTAGCATTGTGAAGTTATACCAAATAAAAACATAGAAAAGGGGGGTTTTGTGTTTGTATTTTGATCCAGGACATGTGAAAATCAAAACTCTAATCAAAATATGATATTGAGAATGTGAGTGGGACTCTTACATATAGTTATAAAGGCTGTTTTTTTTGTGTTCATGAGGTGTTTTGAAAACAACATGCGCCCTTATTCACATGTTTGGATAACATTCTAAAATAAAAGGAAAGGAAAGGAAAGGAAAGGAAAGGAAAGGAAAATAAAAACAGGAACCAGAACAATTCCAAATATAGAAAATGAAGATATCAATCATGATTTGAAAGCTTATTTTCTTCAACTATCTCATTCAAATCAGTATGATTTTTCAGTTTTGGTCAAGGTTTGAGTAACTCATGTTGCTTTAGCATTACTGAGATACACATTTTGAAGTTGTGAATAGATCTCCTGGAGCTTTATTTGAAAGATTTTACCCTCAGCATTGATGGTATCTGAATCAAAAACATCATTAGCAGGTGCATTTTTGAGGTAGTAAAGCCGGTGGATATTCTTCAAAGGGACAAGATTTGGGTTCCCTATTGAAAGAATTCCTTTAAATTGATTATAGCTTTCTTTAATCTTATGGTCTTCTGGAATAGGATGTGCAAGTGGGAAGCCAAACACACTTCCAATATCAATCTTTCTCCAATGACCTAGATGATACTTCATGAATTCCCACCCATCTGAAACAGTTGTATCTCTTTCTTGGATTCCCATCATAGGATTTGAATCTTCCATCAATTTTAATATACCCAAAAATATTGGAATCACTCTGTAGTACATTGTCTTGACATAATTAGAGATGGTTTGCACAGCATGTCTCTTTTTGTCATCTTGTACATGAATCTCAGATACCATATACTTCAACAGACTTTCAAGCCATTCTGTAACTGGCTCATGATGTTCCAAGAGATCCAGCTCAAATCTACCAATATGCTGAGCCAGGATGACCAAATCTCTCCCAAATGGAGATGGTTTTGTAAGCTTATGAAATTGTAAAATGTGTTCCTGCAGCACATTTTGATGATAATCTTTGTTATCTATTGTCTGACCTCTTTGTATGAGTCCTTTCCCTTGCTTTGATATACCATTGTGACCATTGTGCAAGTTTAACTGTTGTATTTTCATAATAAAGTGCTCTTCAGTTGCAAGGAATATTTTCTCAGAGTATTTTGAATCCCTGTACCATCTCTTCCATAAGCTCCATAAAAACTTTGGGGATATCTTGTGTTGACGTATATTTTTCAGATAATTGAAAAGAACCTCAGGCTGAAGTTCATCAATATGATCATAGCGATGGAGTTGCTCACACCTTTGCAAGTCAGTGCTCATGCTCATCCATTGATTGAAAAGCTGTTGTATGAAAGTCCAACCATCAACTAATATTCCATGCTCCCAACTTGGCATAACAGAATGTTCATCTCTATGAAGGAGCTTCATGCAATTCAGAAAGAGAGTGGTGATCACATGTCCCTCGGAGGTTGCTCTTGTGACAAAGACATAGTTTTTACCACCTTTCATGTATCCAGAATTTTCTCTGGCACCCTTTTCACAAATCCTGTCCCTTAGTCTGGAAAACCAAGTCTTGGTGTCTTTGTATAATATTTTGAGGATCACATTCTTAGATTGTGCAATGGACTTGATTGCATGTGCCAAGTCAAATTCCGAGTCAATCGATCCCAACTTTGCTGGTCTTCCAGAATTCTTCTGTTGTAAAGATGATTTTGTTTTGTTTAGAGATTGAGAGTTTCGAAGGCTGTTACCAACTGCTACCTCTGCATGTGGTACCTTTTCCAAGACTAGACCTTTATGCTTCTTGTTGGGACCACCGGCTCCTGAATTGTTTAAATCATCCTGGGAACTGTCAGCTGGATCTTGAAATGTTGTGTGAGGCCCTTTTTGATCTTTGGTGGCATTTGTTTGGTAAAGATTGATTTGATGGTGATGGTGTGGATCAGAGCTATCTGTATTGGATGAGCTGCTAGAAATTCTTGATTGAAGTCCCATGCCGTCTTCATTATGTGGTGACAATCTCAAGCTGGATATCTTTGTGAAGGAGCTTTCTATATCAGATTGCTTGAATGAAGCAGACACAATACTGGTACCAGGATCAACTTGCTCGATCTTTCTACCTGTTGAAAAGTGAAGTAATCAGTATTCAAAAGGCTAGAACAACCCTGTGATTTTTCCCACACAAGGAACATACCTTCACATCCTGCTTGGACATTGTGTTGATGTCCAAGTGTTAGCCAGGGTTCTCTTGAAGTACATTGGTGGTTTGAACCCACAGAGTCCACATGTGGACACATCTTTTTCAGGTTGTTTCTTGTCAAATTTTCAGGACCATTTTCAGGTTGGCCAAGATTGAGCCACGATTTTCCTGATCCCGCTTCATTTGATCTGGCTGCAGGGTTCTTGAGGATGTTTCTTGAGGATTTCTCTGTGGGGTGAAAGGGATCATTCATATCTTCTGTCTTGACCCATATACCCTTGAACTTCTCTAAGCTTGAGCTCTTCCCCTGTAGAGAGTTGAGTGATAAATCTAAGCTGGGGTTTCCAGCTTGATACACTTCACAGTTCGCACACTTAGGTCCAAGGGATACTTTTCCAGTGTCAAGATCACCGTCAAGATTATAAATCCTGGACTGCCTGTTTTGTGGTTCAATCTTCTGTCTTTTACATCTGGCTGCTTTCAAAAGATGTATATCCCCAAAGCTATCAGACTTAGTTATTGGACTTGAAGACAAGTCATCAAAATCAAATGTGTGGTCCATTTGTATTGAAAGCGATGAAAGGAGAAGCACTTGTAAAGCTCCGAGCCATCTCGAGATCCAAGGCATTTTACACCTAGTTTGAGAGAATTATGATATCGGGAGTGAGTGCTAGTCTTTCACTTCTTTTTGTAATTGAATCTATAATCTTATTTCAAACCAGGCCTACTTTTTCAGACGTCTCCTCATCTTTTCCAACTGGATATGCACCTCAGTGAAACAGTATTTGATTGATCGGCCGAGCTGCGGATAATAATACATACCTCTAACATACCTGGGCTTGATAAGGTCGAAATCTAAAAAGCCACACGATACACCATATTCTATCTTGATAGACTACACTTTGCATAGATATCTTAGAACAGACAGAGTCATTGCAAGCAGGCTCGTGCTTGTAATCTTTTACCAAGAGAATACGCCTTTGATTTGAGTTACGGTGAAGAGTACGTTGAAAAGAAACACAGACTATGTTTGGGAATCTCAGGATTCCAGACGGAAAAAGGTAGTTAAAAAGGAATTTCACAAAGCTCCACAGTAACTGTGAACCTGTTCATTGAACAGGCAAGATGATTAGGAGTACTGTTGATATGTAAGGGAATATAAAATTTTCAAATAGAACAAGCGAATACATGTGCGTAGGATGACAGAGGGTTAATTCCGAAAGAAAGCTGAACGATTTGGATTTGTGAATTGAAGAAAATCGAATCTATGGCCAATTCAGAGGAGACAATGTACGAGGCTGTGCGGTTTGGTTTGCTGAATCTCGATAGGTGAGTGAACAACGGGCAGACATCCAAGAACATGTTTAAGCAAAGGAATTCGGGTCTCACTCCATTTCACGTGAGACCTTGCCTTATTACCTGCAAAGGCGTCACCCATCAGAATCAAAAGATCAGGCGTGATGCAGTCGAATAATCGTCCATATGATCTCTGCCAGCACTGCTCGACCTTGAGCAATGTCTTCTTCCTCAAGTCCGGCCGGGACGTGAAGGAAAAGTACTCGCCGATGGGCATTGAAATGAGCAAGTGAGCTGTAGAAGATATATTCGCAGAGGTATCGACCTGCGTCATTCGAAGTATCCACATTGACAGCCGGATGAGCAAGCTGATTCCCCCAAAAACAATCAGAATCGTCAATAAAGCATCAAGTTCTCTGTCAGTTTTGTATATCAAGGTGATAAGTACTTTAACTTTCTTAGTCACTTCTCTTGCCAGCTCTTCTACATCGATCGATGTCGCTATATGCGTCTGCTGCTCTTTCCAGTCTTCCCATCCTTCCTCAACACTCTTCTCTAAGTCACAACCACGTATCCCATCCACATCGACCTTCTCATAACCGTCTCGATGTGCGCCTTGTTCCAGTTTGAAAAATCCGGTTGACAGCTTCGCAACACCCAGGTGGATCACGTAATCGAAATTTGGGTGGCTTGCAAAGATCCGAGGAAGGAGGCTCCTGACAGTCCGGTAAGCCACCCGGACCGGCTCTGGATAGACGAAGATCTCGGCCTGGCCAATGAATGGAGACAAGTCAAGCCCAGAGACTATCTCGAAAGAAGGATTGACAGTGTGGGTCTGGAAGGGCTGAGAGAGGAATAGAATCAGCTTAGGTTGAAACGATCAAATTATGATAATTGCAGGGAAACGTACGCCATAGCCGGTCAAGAGAATCCGTATGGGATCTTGAGGCTTCGTACCAGGAGGCGAGGTCGGTACTACAGAAGGCCGTACCTGTACTTCACTTTCGGAAGAACTATGGAGTTGGACAAGAGGAACTGTAGGAGGAGCCATTCGTCCGGTGCATTCGTCTAGTGACAACAGTCAGGATAAGTGGTGGTTCGTTGAGACAGGTTGAGAGTGTAGGTTGTGCGGGACTTGAAGACCTTTCACAACCCTCGGTTCTCTGTCCTACTTTCCCATCCTCGAAGTTAACAAACAAAGACTCAAACTAGATGACTTCAATAACAACTCGTTGGGTATTCTCCATGCCCGACGAACTCTGTCGTCTATCGAAAAGCGCTCATCCATCTTGACTTTTTATCAAAGTTACGATGAGTCATGAGGGGCAATATTCACCTGAAGTTCTTGATGTCCTTGGGCTTCCGGATCAATCATGTAAGTCCCATAAACTCTCATTCAGGGCATTCCTCATGTACACATGTCATTCTTCACGTGGAATACTTGGAGTTCCAATGATTGGTATAACGTAGAAACTTGTTCGCGATGAATTCATGAAGTCATAGGTTTTTCATGACTTGAAGGTTAAATGGTCATAGCATAGAGATATCATTCACAGAAGCAGCTTTTGATATTAACCTGAAAGCATAAGGTAAACTGAAAACATGAAAATGTGGGAGTCAGAGAAATGATAATCTTTGATGTTGCTAGAAACCAGCTAAGAAGAATGAAGTGTCAACAAAAATCTGACCCAAAAATATTGGAATGGCCTGCCACCTTGTAGTACATTGTTTTGACATACTTGGCAATGATTTTTGTGGTATTTATGTTTTCAACAATTATTGAAACTCTCAAAGCTTTCACATTCCGGTCAACCCTGTTATGCTTCTGAGTCTGTGATCTGATGTCTCTTGCCTTCCTTGGATAAACCTGCGAGTATTTTTCTGTACTCATGGGTGTTGGAGGAAGATACAGATTTGCATTCTTTGTAGTTGGAATTTTGGACAAGTCAAGCTGGTCAGAGTTATACCAATCTAAGTTTTGTATGTTAGATGAGCTGCTCAATTTTTTGCTTCAAGGTCCATGCTTTTTTGAAGCTGAGGAAGACGTGATGTGGATCTCCCGGTTGGGGGACTCTCTAGACTGCTTTATTTAGTTTCAACAAAGCCAATCATGGCATCAAAATCACCTTGCTCAGTCCTTATACCTGTTGGATTGTGAACTCATTCCGTCTGCAAAAACCTCAACCAAGTGTTTCAGTTTGATACATTTAAAGGAAGAAACATAACTCCAAGTTCTGCTAAAAACATCTTGGTGTCCAAGGGTAATGCATGGCCTTCTTGGCATTTTCTGGCTTGGCCCAACAGAATCCATAGATGGATATACCATTTTCATTTTCCCCCTCATATCATCCTTGGAAGGTTTTTCAGGCTGTCCCAGAGTGAGCCATGGTTTTCTGTAGCCTGATGTGCTTGATCTAGGTACAGGACTCTTGAAATGAAATGTCTTTTGAGGCATTCTTTTTGAGGTCAAGAGGATCATGCAGATTGTCTGTATTGATACATTGTAATCCATACACCCTTAAACTTCTCTAATCTTAGCTCTTTACTTCCAGAAGAGAGTTGAGTGATAAGTTCAAGGTTAGTGTTCCAGATTCCCCTAATCAATGGTAGGCATCCCTAGCACCAAGTGATATTTTTCATTGTTGAAATTGGGGATTTTTGACTGCCTGTTGTGGTTTTTGATTTGTTTGTTTATTCTACCTTTCCACTTTTAGTATGTCTTCTCTTTTGTACTCATCAACCTCAGGTATTGGAATTGATGGCAAATCTCCCAAATACAGTGTGTTCCATTTGTATGGAAAGCAATGAGAGGACAAGCACATGTAAGGCTCCAAGCCGTCTAAACGTCAAAGGCATTTTCAGCCAAATCTTCAACTTGTGAAATTTGTGAGGAATGTATGTAGGTTTTGATCCTGCTCTTCCTTTTGGGATGCAATTTCTAGGTGAAATATTTAACACAGAATATATGCTGTTTCCTTCAGATGTAAACCAAACCTTTTGAAATTGCATGCCTTGATGCACCACTTGGGAAAAACTATATTGCAGTGATGCAGTACACCTCTATAACATACCGGGTCTGGATACATTCAGATGTTTCACATTTCAAAAGCTACAGCTTATCCAGAGAGACTACCAAGTTGGAATTCTGGAAGGGGATGTGTAACAGACATGGTTACAATTTACAGAGGGAACTTTGCTTTTGGCGCCATTCACCTGATATTGAGAATTGCTACAAGGAGAACATATGATTGGACAATTCTGTACATGGAGACTGATAGATGAATCCTGCAACTTTTTTGATAGAAAAAAAGTCATATGACATTCCATCTTGTTGAGATGTACCAAGGGATAATATTAATTCCAAGCATGGCCTTCTAGTTGATATAAGTTGATCCCTTGGAAGAGTTGACTCTTTAGCTTTGAATGTTATTCCTCCAATCAGTTTGATGGCTGAACCATGTTTTCCCAAATTCAGGTGTTGTTCCATCTGCAATGAAAAGGGTGCAAGGAGAACCAATTGAAGAATAATTCCAAACCTTTTGGCTATCTGTAGCATCTTAGGTGAACAAGTGAATTCTCCAAATCAAAAATTCAAGAGTCTGTTGTGTAATTCCAACCGGGGAGATATTTTTCTTTCTTGGTCTACTTGTATCTTTGGCACTAGAAGTGAGTGTACCCACCCCTGTTCTTCAATCACCTTGCAAGTAGCATTATGCTCAAAGTCAGTCATTGTACACATCTTCAGACACATCTTGTGGTCACAATACACAGTCATCTACATCATTACTATGTAATCAGCAAAGTGACACATGACCATTACCCTGAAAGTTGCTGCGTACTAATCAGTGCTCACAGGTTACATGTCTTACACACGGTGGGGCAAACGGGGCCCAAGTATTCAATATGACGTCATATATCGATTCTCCAAATCCTCTTGACCATTTCCTCATCCCATTGCCTCATTGACCATCATGTACATCCACATTCCCTGGTATTTTTCGCAGATATTTCATCTACAAGTCTCAAACTAGATGGAGTTTTTGAGGACCAACTCAGGATTTGGGCGTCTTTACTCCCGCAGAAGAATTGAGCAGCTCTCTGGTCAATCCTGATATGGGTAAGAAAGATCTTTCAATACATCAAAAATAACAAACTTTACGGATGATTTAAATGAGCAGGAGATTTAAAGTCAATTTCCATGAGAAGAAATGGTGTCTCTAATAAACTGAAAAATTTCAAGCCGGTAGCGTGGTTTCGTATACGCATCATCATGTAAAGCTCTAGGAATGGAACGATATCGCTGGATAACATTCTTACCAATCAGATGATCATTCTTCAGTCCCATCGGTTTTCCAATAGCAGCTTCATATACTCTCCTAGTCAAACTAGGTGGTACAAGTTCGTCTCTTTCACTCTGAAGTACCAAGAGAGGTATTGTTGAAAATATTGAATTTTTCGAATGATGTGAAGATTCAAAAGCTTTGATGGTATCCCATTTATCTCGTACGAATGGTCCTAGATAGTGATATGGAACATATGGGGATGGGTAAAGTACTTTGACCATTTTTCGGATGGATGGAAGTGGATTCTCGAGTATCATCCCCCTAATCCTCTTGTATCTTACGTCTCCCTTTGGATCAGTTAGTGAAACCCGATGAAGGAGTTGAACAGCAGCAGCAGCCCCGAGAGAATGCCCCAGGAGCCAAATTGGAGCATCCGTTGTTTCAAGCAAATGATTCAATCCTCGTTGATAGTCAATCACAACCCCCGCCTCAGTAAGCCGATGAGAAGGTCTACTGAAGCACGTGAATGGGAATGGAAATGGTCCAGAAGAATTCCAATAGCCTCGAGGGGCAAGAGCGAATATACCGAGATTCATGGGTTTAGTAGAAGACGACGGAGGTAGGAGAAGATGGCGGAAGAGATCGAGCCGACCGATTGGGTTTCCAGCATTACCTATTCTTCAGGATGGAGAGGAAGGGATCCGAAAATGGCAATGAGCATACAGACATTGGATGTCCAAACCCGGTGATCATAAATATATCTTGGGGTAGCTTTCGGAGAAGATAGGAACGAAAAAAGATGGGGAAGACCTTGAAGATAATAGATTATTCCATCCAGGTCAGTAGCTGGAGAACAGCTGGACGGTTGAAGGTATAAGGCCGACAGTCGAGGCGAAAGAGGGGTTGGAGGCAAGTAGACGAGGTCATGTTTCAGAGAGTTGAGCAAATGTGTTGGAGTCAATGGTTGATGGCGAGAATTAGGTGGAAGATACGGTAAATAAATGATTCGACGTTGAAAGATTATGAGTGCCAATGACTATGACGATATTCATTCAAGTTATCAGTGTTTGGATAATTTGAGCGAGTCAAATGAGTCAGATTCGTATATCGAGATAAGTTCATTGGGTTGATACTGAACTTTGGCCGAATACAAAGTGAAAGGTAAACCGATTATCAGGCTCAGGACTAGAGAAATCGATGGCGATTTGGAGGTGAGGCTGGTCTCACTGTCAGGACTTATGGACGGCTCCATCATTGACGTTCATGTTCTTCGCATTCTTTTTCTCAGCATGAAGATGTGGCCAAATGCATGTACTCGACCGGGCGGACCGTGCACAAGCCCCGGTCATGCAACCGTTTGCATCACAAGAGCTCACAATTCGCAAAGTGAATGAAATCCTCCAATTCTATCGAAAGATATCCAGGTTAGTTCTCTGCTCATACGTGTTATCCTATATGAAAGGTGGCAAACTTTAAAGTCTTGGTATTCCATCAACTTGACATGCTTATCTACAAATGCTATATCCAGCTTGCGCTGTCACGCCTGATAAACAAATGAGCGTCCACGACTGCAGTCGATTGAGAAAGCTCGACTGAGGTTTGCTCGCAAAATTCAGAGGTGCACAAATTCTTGTCAAGCTTGGTGGACTGTGCATTGGTGAAAAAGGAGATCTTCTGAGAAGAAGTAATATTGACCAAACTCGTCTTCTTTGACTTGAGTTGTAGATGGCGTTCCTGGTCGATGCTTGTGTCAGAAGTGATTGGTCGGGGCTCAAGAAACTCACTCTTGAGAGTATGAAGTAAGATAAATGCCATTCGTATCACAGAATGTCAATGGATTTTTCAAACACGAGCATTCAGACGCGTATACGATTACGAACAGAGTCTTCAACTTTAACGAATGTTGATTTTTTGGCGCACTGTAGCGCGTCTTCTCTTTCAGGGTCTCAATCAAATTTATTAAGGATTGAGGAAATCCCCCAGCCCAAGGCCCAGTTCTCCTCAGACCATCATGTGTCGATAACCACTCTAAATCAAGTTGACAAAGTACTTACAGACTTTTGCTGTCGAGAGCTGTCGAGGTGGATCTACATAGCCGTGGGAGAAAGTCCAAAGACGATTTGGGTGTCTTCCGTCAAAATCCGCACTAGCTCAAGAACTATTTAAAACTACCTTGTAGTCGGTTGGAATGCCTTACTCCTCCAGCTATTTTTTTCTCGTCGTTTGGTCGCGTTCAAAAATCAGTTTACAGTCGATTCCTCAAACCCTTCGCGTCGTCGAGCAACATGACTGATCGAATGTTTTTTCTCTTGGGTATCTTACTCATTGGCATACTTCACAACGAAGGAGCAAAAGCATTTAACACAACTCCTCTTAAACTGGCTGCTCAACCAACTTGCGGAGCTCTCGACTCGTCTCAATTCAACAATTTTAACTCAGGTATTGACCTGACAACAATCAAAGTGCTTGTACTCATAATGTAAACACCAATCTAACCTCCAAGACTGACAGTAAACTTGTACAAACCAATTTTCAGACAATATACGGGTTTGGCGATAGCTGGATGAGCAATGGACAAAAGACCGGAAGTACTCCATTACCAGCTGTGCCAAACTCTGAAGACCCAAAATACGGGTAAGTGATTGACCTCCTGTGAAATGAAAGGGATTGAACCCAAGCTCGGTTGATTTGCACTAGTGGCCGTGCTTCCAATGGGCTTATATGGATCGAGCAACTGGGTGATGAACTCGGCGCTCTCGTTAGGGATTATGCTAGAGGGGGCGCGATAGTCTCAAGCAAACTCACGCCGCCTGCAGTGAGCTATCCATCCTATTCACTAGATTTCTCCTGTTCCACAAACGCGTTCGTTTTCTCAGTAGTTTCAACCTTTTCTTCGTGTTGTAGAAAGAACAATCAGACATGATTGAACACGTCCAGGTATTCTTAGACCAGAAAAATCAGATCGATGCAGCTTCGTGAGTCGTGGAATTGGATCATTTGTAGAATGCAGCCTTTGCACTGATGATTTCTTATTGGAAATAGGTCGATTGCAATGATTTGCTACGGGATCAATGATGGGGTCTCGGCCTCTCGTCGTGGCGCTACATCCCTATCAAGCTCAGCCCAAGAGCTCATTAGCCAAACCGAACTTCTCATACAGGCTGGGATCCAAAATGTGGTTGTTCTTTGTCAGGCCTTTCTCTGATCTTCACTTTGCGCTGTATGTCTCTTTTTTGAGGCTGATGAACCTTGTCTTGAAACGGCCTACAGCACCTCCAAAGGCTTCTGGTCTATTCCCAGAGTTCAACAATATCATCTGGAATGGTTTGAAGAGTTTAAAGGCCCAAACTCCATCCATACAATTTGCTTATGTCGATTTCTCCGCGCTCTACTCTGCTATAAATGCAGATCCCCAGTCTTTTGGGTAAGTCTATTTGGCATAGTAGTCCTTTGCGTGCCCTCAATTCTGATCAGGCAAGACTTTTTGTATGCCAGGTACGAATCCGCTGAGTCGTGTCTTAAGAGTGCCACTAGTCTAGATGGGGCGTGTCAAAACCCAGACGTTTACCTCGTAAGTATTTTATCTCTGGAATCATCCATGTACAACCATTTTAATGACTACTCTGTGATCCCTCCTAGTATTATATCCCCAATCACCCACAGAAACTCACTCATGGACTCATGGCCCAATGGGCTGACGTTGTTTTATCAAACTGTACATGATCAAAAAGTGAATGTCGAGTTACGCTTTCTTCCGACATCTTCTATGACACAGATTTTGGCCTACCTTGGCTCTCCGTACTCAGTCTTACGTGTATCTTTATGTTACTCAAAACTCATTACCTCAAGTACTCACTTTTGAGGGAACAGAAGGGTGATCTTGACCTTGGTCAGCTTGAGTCCAATTATGACCATGACTCAGAGAAAGTTTGTGAGTCTTGGTATGCCTACGGGTTCTCTGATGGAATGCAGTCTATTGCACATGTATCCTGATATATTCTCATGTATTCATGTTGAGATAGGCCATTTATGATTAAAGCATGCAAAAGAGGTGATGTTTCACCATACAGAGAATTCCAAAAATATTCACGCTTCATGAATCAGACAACACACTCAGGGAAAGAACTTACACTCAGCTCTAAGTAATCAATGCTGAACTCAAACTTTCCCTATAGCACATTTTCTGTAAAGGAAGACAAATTTTGAGAAAACCGGGTACTCTCTCTCAACCAAACTGGCCTTCTTTGAATTGAGAGTCACATTTTAGCTTCCATAATTTAGTGACCATCACTGTTTTGGCAGGTAGAGATGAACAAAATAACTTTACTCAGCCTTGATGAGAATCAATTCAACATATGCTAAGTCTTCATGAGAATCGATTTGACATATGATTGTTGTATCCAATCTAGGGGAAGAAGAATAGAATTGGAGTTTTGGTGATACAGATGATGTAATAAGCTCTTGGATCCTCATGAGTTCAACTCAAATTGCAAAGAACTATTTGAGGCTTAAGTAGCTGTCTTTTCTGTTGACAACAGACTCTGTGCCTCGTGTCCAAACTGTTCTTCAGGTTCAAAACTCTTTTCTTAAGCTCCTTCTGTAAACTTGATGCTTGCTTTCTAGTATCCCTGGGACTCAATTGAAGCAAAGGAGATGTGGTATGAAGATAGTAGAGCTTCCAAACATCTTCAAATGGAACATGCCATGCTTTTCTCTTCAGAAACTTCAAAAATAATGCATAGCTTTCTCCGGAGTGACAATCTCCCAAATCGAACCGTGCAGTTGGATTGCGTAGACCCTTCCCAAGATCTATATGTCTCCAATGATCTAGATAGGTTTTCATGAACTCCCATCCCCTCAACACAGTTGGATCTACTTCCTTTGCTAGTAAATGAGGTTTTGGATCCTCCATAATCTTAAGCAGACCAAAAAATTTTGGGAGCAACCTGGTCAATATGCTTTTGACACAATTGGAAATTACCCGCACTGGACTTCTATGATGAATCCCAGGTATTAGAAGTTGGGCTCTGAGATCTTCTGCCAGTTTTTCAAACCATTCTACAACTGGTTCATGATGTTCCAAGAGTTCTATCTCAAGTTCACCTAGATGTTGAATTAGGTAAACAAAATCCCTCCTCTGTGGTGGGAAGGCAGGATCCATACTCAAAAACCTAGGAAACTTAAGGAAATGGCTATCAAAAAGATCTTGATGATATTCATGGCCATCTATTGGTTGTAAGAGTTCAATTCTTGACTTTTCTGTTCTGGGTGACTTGTATACATCATCATTGCAAATTGACACTTCAATCTGTTGCTCAAAATTATTCCTAGTTGCGATAAACCTTTTATAAGGTACTTTTGATTCTCTGTACCATTTCTTCCACATATCCCAGGAAATGTTCATTGTGATATCATCTAGATCTTTATATAGCATACAGCCATACAGAGAAGAAGGTTCAAGATGATTAAGATGATCAGTGGGTCTTGAAATCACATGTCCACAGATCTGTTCAGGGTCTAGCATCATCCACTGGATGAAGATGTTTTTGACAAAAGTCCATCCATCCTCTAAGATTATGTAGTCCCAATGTTCAAAGTTCTGAGCATGTTTTTTGTGAAGAAGCTTCAGACTGGTGAGGAAGAAAGTTGTCAATTCAATCCCCATCTTCAAGATACCTTTTGATAGTGCTCCACTGATCCTATCAATCACCAATGAATCAAACCCTCCCAATCTAAGTCTTTGAAAGAGATCATGTTGTAGTTGATCAAACCACATCTTGATTTCATTTTGCATGCTCTCAGGAATGAAATTCTTATTCTTCCCAAAAACATTGACGGTCTTGTGCAAATCTCTCTCTGAATTGAATTTGAATGAGTCAGATGGTCTTTCTTCAAGTTCAGCATGTCCTGTGAATTCTCTAGGGACATAAATCTGAGATTGTCCACCTATTTCTCTATCATCAGTTGTTTCTTTTGCTATTTGTTTGGAATCTGGCTGCACACTTTTGTGTCTTTTGGGCATTGTGTGTTCATGTATAAAGGATTTCTCAGACAGCCTGGCTTTAGATTTGACGCTTGGATGTGTTTGCTCTTGATATGGTGAGTCTGAATTCTTGAAAAGCTCTTTCCTTCCAAGATTTTCCTCATTGGGGTAGACCATATCAAGGTGCTCTGTATTTAATGAGGTTCTCCAAACATCTTTTTCATTCTCCATATGATTTTGTGGATGTTGAGAGTTCAGGATGCTTGGGATGTTTTCTCTTGAGCTTTCAAAGCCGCTTGGGCAAGCCAAATAGCCTCCATTGT
>NW_006768799.1:560333-606662 GCF_000204055.1 Melampsora larici-populina 98AG31 | reverse complement strand
CCGAATCACCATTCAAGACGCCTCTTTGCATACTGTTATCTGAGAAAACACAAGGTATTTCAGAATTGCAGAGAAATCCTCCTCATTCTATTTATCAAATTAGGATTGGACATACCTCCAAGTTTCCCTGTAGAAGTCTCTTGAGGACCAAGTGTGAGCCATTTCCTTTCAACAGGAACTTCTTCCTCTGAGTCAACAGCTCTCTCACGTGGGTGAAGAAGCTCCAGATTGGATCCATCTGGCCCACAAGATTCAGATGGTCCCAAAGAGATCCATGGTTTTCTTGAATCCACATCATGATACATACTTTTGAATAGTACCTCAGCTGGATGGCTCATAGGTTGCTTGTTGGATAGAAAGAAGGGTTCTATATGTTCAACTTCAACATGTTTGTGGTCCAGAATCTCGGTCCTTCTGTCCTGAACACTATCTTGATCGCTACAAATTCTTCTTGAATGTTCAGTATCAGAAATTTCATTCTTTGGAAACAATCCAAGTGATAATCCTAAGTTTGGCCCTTCATCTGATGGAACTTGACTAAATGGATGAGTTGGTCCTTTAGCTCCATATGACATTACATCATCTGATAACCCGTACTTGTGAACTGAATCGAAGTTTCTCAAGTCCATTGAATGTTCCATTTGTAGGGAAAAGGACGCGAGGAAGATTAATTGGGAAACCCCTTGTAATCTCAACAATATTAGCATCTTGGCTCGAATCGATAAGCAACTCATTCACAGAAAAAGAAAGGACTTTTAATCAAAAATCAAGTGGAGATTGTAGGTTACTAAACCATATCTAATGAACTGTGCCGCTTCATGTGTTTCGATCGTCTTACAAGTAGGAATATTCAGACATGCCTACATACATACAATCACAAAGCCATATTGTTGTCATACCATGCACTTCGCCTTCCAAAGTCTGATCACACGTTCATCATTCACAACATGTCTCCAAAGAGGTTTGAAGGTGTCCAAGATATCAATTCGGAAAAGGCCTCGGATAGTGATCCAGACACCACTTCCAAGGCAGTTGCCAGCCGGGGATTTGTTAGGAGTTGTTGGACTTGGAGATAAAGCCTCTGGAAATGTATTGTAGTTCCCATAGGGCGTAGACATGGGAGGTCAAGGAGCTCAGTTAAGCTTATATTGGCATGGCCCATGGTCCGACCATATTTGCAACACTGGACCAATTACGCTAAAAAAGCGTTAGAGAAGCTGGTAGCGTAACTTTTTCATCCATCTACACCAACGTTTCCCGTTAGATGTGGTGATCTACGCTACCAGATCCTGGAATTTTTGTTAACTCGGTATTGCTACATTCTTAGCGTTAGCTGGATTTGTTCATCTATGTTAACAGCCATCAAGATTTGATGTTAGCTGTTAGCTTTGGTTAGCGTGCCCCTGCACCAATTTGAGGACTTCACCTCCTGAAGGTGAAGATCCTTGACGTGATGAGTTGTAACCAACTCGCAAACGCGCGAGTCAGTTCGCCCTGTGGTTGGGTCACATTGGAATCAAGTTTTTTTGATCACAATTTGATGATCATACAGTGGCTATTGACACTAAAGTCCTACTCTCACAACTCAAAATGAACGCAAAGCATCAATTATAGTAGTATCCACCACCAAACCAGCCCTTGCTGCTATAGCTTACGGGAAAGCCGATTAAATTTTTTTACGTGATGTTAGTTGTTAGCGCGTTTTTGTAGCGCTCTACAGTTACATTTTTGCAGTTTCGATTCGTTCGTTAGCTTGTTCAAGTTACGCTGATCAAAAAGTGTTAGCTAATGGTCCCCAGAATAATGTTATTACGTTATTATGATAACTTGCTCATCTACGCTATCCGGATTGGTCCTGATAGCGCTGAGTAGCGTAGTGATCCAGCGTTGATATTTGTTCACTCATTCTGGCTCACTGGCAAATTCTCCATAACATAGCCAATACTCGGCTGGACCATTTAGATTTGGCAGCTCCGCGCAATGGTCCTAATGATTGAATGGAATGGTCTTCCTTAGGCCATAAAGTAAAAGATTTATCCATTCTCTTGTAAGTCAGTAGTTAACGGCTTATTTTAATCACCATCCTTAGCTCTGCCTTGGCCAACATACAGTCGTTTTCAAAAAGCTTGCCGAAATTTGCCCGCAAAACTCGAGCAATTTGGCGGTGAATTAGCGGCAAGCTTTTTGAAAACGACTGTATATGGCTGAGGTGAGAGCTGGTTCGGGGGAAGCAGACCAAGCTTTTGCATGTCATGGAAAATCCCGATGAGATGGAAGGGATAGAGATTTTGTCTGTATGAAAATTTTCAGACTTCAAGGTTTGAAAATCTTGTGAAGGTTTGAAATTCTTGTGCATCACATCTCTTCCCGACTCTCTTTTGTCACCAATGTGACCTTGTACTCCATGTGAGTCACAAAGTGCTCTGGAGACTGTATGTAGTATCAACTGATCAAGCGTGATATGATGTATCTCCTTTTTGAAACCTACCATCAAACTATAAGCTAATTCCTATCCAGGACAAGTTAACCAACACACACCAGTCAATCACTGATGATACTTGCATGATCCATCTTCAACACCAACCAAGTTGGTTCCTTGTATGTACTTCTTCATAAACCAAACCAACCATTAATACAACAGTTTCAAGAAAAAAATGTTAATCTCCTTAAATCTTTCCTTTTTTCTTTCATACGGTTACACTACCAATATAAATTTTATATAAAGAGCTGTTGTATGTAGTCAACTTATTCAAGAGTGAAAAGTTTATGAAAACTCAAATCATTACTTTCTATATATCCAAAAAACACTGACACAACCTTTTCTTTCTTTGGTCATGACCAAAGCTCAGCATCACAATACATATCCCTGCACTCAGTCTCAGACAGGAAAATCTTCATTCCTTTGATCTTCACTTTCTGATCCCTTTGATCAGACTTCATATCACATCTCAAAAAATGAGTTTAATCCAGTTAGATAATATTGATCAGAGATCTGGCAAATCACAAGCAGAAAGGTAATAGAGAGACTTAAAAGATGTACTCACCTATGAACCCAGATCTAAAATACTTTAACAAACCTTTGAAATAAGTTTCATATATCAACTCCATAGAAACTAAAAAAAACTTAATAAACCATTCAAAACACAAAATCCAATCCTTTTTCATTATCTTCATTATTTAATAAACCCTTCAAAACATGAATCAAAAAAAATCAAAAAAACCAAAAAATCAAAAAATCAAAAAATCAAAAAATCAAAAAATCAAAAAATCAAAAAATCAAAAAATCAAAAAATCAAAAGATCAAAAGATCAAGAAATCAAAATATCAAAATATCAAAAACCAAACAATCGAAACACCCAATCAGATTTTCTGAAAAACCTATATTCATCAAACACACACACATATACCCAGTTCACTAATCCTACAAATCCTATTTAATTTACTACATCTTCCGCACTCATAAATAAACAAGAGAACCAATTCATTCCAATCCAATTCAATCCAATTCAATGCAAAAAAACCCTCAATTCTTTAAAGCACCTTAAACATTTCCAAAACCGCACTCAATAATTAATAAACCAACAATCTCTTCAACCAAGTACAGTGGGTCTCATCAAAGCTCAACTACCCCCCGTAGGGGGGTTCGAAATTTTGGCTGATTATGACTTGAACTGCCACTGGTCTTGTCATGGTGCTGTGGCTCAGTGGTATCAGCTAGCGACTGAGTTGTAGGCTCCTGGGTTCGAGTCTTAGCGTGTTTTGCACATTTTTGATCAAATGTCTTGGTGACGTGGTAAACATGAGCTATCTCATGCTGTGCTTTTTGAATGCAACTGTCTGAGAATTTGATTGAATCTCACACGTCACATATTGTCAATGAACATGATGTATCTCATGCTGGGCTTTTGAATGCACCTTGTTTGTGCTTTGGTTGGCCAAAAGAAGCTTAACCTTCTTGATCTTTGATTCGAGATCCACCTCAATACCCCTCCCATGGCTTTCAGCAAAGCTCAAAAAGCCCAGCAACAGCGGCGCCTTACTGAAAGAACTCGCCGTGAAACCACGGATTTGGACGATGAAAATGACTCCATGGCCACATCAGATGGTTGCGAGGATCCAGGCAGCGACACCGACACCGACACTGAGCTTGAAACTCGAAATCAAATCTGTGAAGTGATGCAATGCGTCGATTCTAACATTGCCGACTCTTCAGATGAAGAGGCATGCAAAGAAGATCTCAGCCAGCTGCTCTGGCCAGCCTTTCGTCAACAGCGTGCATCTGAATCTTTGGCTGGAAAGCGTAAGCATGCTTCAGGTCGCATCCTGAACGGCTACAAGAAGCCAATTTTCAACACGAAGAATCCAAACAGCAAAAAACTCATTCCCCGACCTCTTCCCAAGGCCACTCGCAGTAATTACAAATCAAATAAGATCAAAGCACTAGGCAAGAACAATTCCTGCATGCAAAGGTGGATGCAGACTGCCAAATCGACAAGCACACCCACCACCGAGATGCCCAATGTTCCCGAGCCAAGCACACCTGCGATAAATCTTGATGATACAACTGAACTAGAAGAACAGCCTATCGAAAAAGAGCAAGATATAATTGATTATGAAAGGTTCATTGAAAGTTCTGTTGATTCATACGGATCATCATCAAAAAAAGCTGGTGGAAAAGATTTGAAAGTTTATTTAGATGAACAATTTAAAGAGCTAGATGATGCAATAAACCATGTAGCAGATGAATGCAAGATCAAACAAAAGAATAACTCAAGTTATCAGTACCCAGCTCTTGAGATTGATGAACTCCGAGATTTCAACGCACTCCGATACGAATTTTCCTTGGACAAGAGAAAGACGCCCGAAATCACTGCTTCACGATTTGCTGCAAAGTCATCCGTTCGGCGATTACCAACTTCAAAAAAGAATCCAAGCTTCAGCAGTGGAGTCAGTCGTGCTCGTCGGATACGTGCCCAAGCTAAGCACATTGTGAAATATAAATCATTATTATTATCAAATACTGGGCTCAACACTGCTCATCCCTCAATGCTCGATAACAAACAAATGTTTAAAGATCTTTACCAGTGGATAGTGGAACAAAAACCAGGCCAAGTTTGTTTCACTCTCTCTGATATTTCTCTGATTCTTAATCAATGAAAGTCACATCATTGATTGTCTGATGATATCTGGTTTGTATTTAGGTCACACCCCGTATCTTCCGTGATCATGTAAACAAACATGTTTTACCTCACTTCGGCTTCAGCGGAACGATCGCACGGTCAACTTCTTATCGATGGTTGTACAAACTCGGTCTACAACCCCAGAGTTACCAAAAGTCAATATACTTTGACGGTCATGAGCGACCAGATGTGGTTGAGTCTCGAAGAATATTCTGTAATGTAGTAGAAGAGCTTCGCAAAAGGTCGGCTACCTTTGTTGGAGATAAACTCGAGACTTCGATTCCACCCGATCCTGAAGTCCTGGGCAACAATCGAGAGACGGTCTTCGTGTATCACGACGAATCTACTGTGCACGCGAATGAGCGCCATCAAAAAGCATGGCTGCTCCCTGGCATCACTGAGCTTCGAACCAAAAGCAATGGCCGACTTATACATATATCAGACTTCATTCTCGAGAGTCATGGACGTCTAGAGATCAACCCAAATGAAGCGGGTACACATCAAGAGCCAACCGATGCCGCTGTTGTAATTTACCCCGGGTCCAAGGGTGACCCATGGTGGGACATGGTACAGCTTTGTAATCAAATCAAGGAGCGAGCCATTCCAATCTTTGAACGCTTGCATCCTCAATGTCAGGCTGTTTTTGTCTTCGACTGTTCTTCAGCTCATGAAGCTTACGGTCCAGAGGCTTTACGAGTTCAAAGTATGAACCTCAACCCAGGTGGAAAACAAGGCCGACTACGAGACACAGTTATCCCATCGGACGATCCGAACATACCTGAACATCTACGAGGTTGTCCTCAGCAAATGGTGTTTCCGTCCGACTACCCTAATGCAGACCTTGCTGGTAAAGCTAAAGGCATGCGAACTGTCCTTGAAGAACGTGGGCTATGGAGCTTTCACAAAAAAGCGATCAAAAGCCTCGGAGAGACTGCTCTCCTTGGCAAATGTTCAGCTTGCAAACAATCGGGATTGAAGAAGGATGCTCAAAAGCGAGCAGTCCGTCTCATGCAAGAGGCTGAAGCAAATGGCTACTTTTTAACTGAGGATCAATGTTTACCCGAAGAGCTTAGAACAAATGAACCAGCTTCATCCAGCACGCAGATTTCGGATTACTGCTGTGCATCAAAAATCCTCAGCCTTCAGTCCGACTTCGCCAACGAAAAACCTCTTTTACAAATGATCATCGAAGATGCTGGTCACATCTGTCTTTTTCTCCCCAAGTTTCATTGCGAATTAAATCCAATCGAATTATTTTGGTCATTCATTAAGCATCGTAAGTCTACATACATATGTACATTTTTCTGTTGGTTTCCTCTATATACTGATTAACTCAATATTCTTCTCAACAGGATTCCGCGACGAGAGCATGAATTGCAGGACCTTCGCTGAATCAAAGGATCTCTTTGAGTTGGCACGAAAAAGTTGCTCGCTAACAACCATCCGACGATACTTCCGCAAGATTGATCGCCAACGTTCCGCTTATCGGTAAGCAATTTGATCTTCATTCATGATGCCTTGCAAACGCTTATCTGTTTCAATTTTGTACATAGACAAGGATACACAGGTATCGAGGCTGAGAAACTTGTAAAGAAGTACAGATCTCATCGTACGATTCCTCGGGAGGCTGGGGTGAGGGGTGATGTGTTGTGTGGCTGAGCGCTGAGCCAGGCTGGCCAAAGTATGCTATAAACCCATAGTATGGGAGGTTAAAACCCATACTTTATACATGTATAAGCATATTTACATATAAACCTGTATGTAATCTGTATGTAAATATGCTTGGTTCCAAATATTGGCCGCTCCCAAAAAAAAAAAAAATTTTTTTGGCCGCACAGCTCTGTCCTCATAGAATTAGATTAAGATAAGTTATCTGAACCCATTACACTCAAAAAATGTGACATATGTTAGTAGTGAGGGTCACATAATTTGCCTCGAAGTTGAAATTTCATTTTGCAGGCACGGGGTAGTTGAGCTTTGGTGAGACCCACTGTATAAAAAAGAAAACATTTTTCTCAACCAATGATTTCACAACAACTGAATCTATACTGTTTGCCATATTTATTTTGTAATCCAGGACCATATACACTCAACAAATCTTCAACCTACTTTCTTATCTATCCATCCAGATACATTCACCAAATGTCTTTCTTGACTAACAAATAGTGTATCTGAACCTGAACCTGATCATCAGACAATCCTAGTAAACTAGTAAAATCACTTCAGTTCTCTTTTGTGAATCTATTACTTTATTATCATTTCTTAGTTCTATTAAAATAAGTAAAAACTTAAACTTATCAGACCAATACCAATCTCATCAATTCAAATTCCTCATTTATTTTTATCATTCTTTACATTTACATCCCATATATATTCTTTCATACATACCTGAACTATCTTGTAAATCATATCATACCACACCATAATCAAAACAGGTTCTTAATTGCACATATTTATAAAGGATCCCACTATTTAGCGCCCTCGGAACAGTATCCGGCGCCCCATTTCGGGTCGGACATGGGGCTACAAATAATTCCGGCGCCCCTTTGTAAAAAAAAGGGGCAAAAAGGGGCAACCACATTTTACCGCTTTCTTCTCATGTACATACATACAAACGTTCAATCGTTTTTCTCTCATAAATTGTCATTGTCATGATATTGTCATAAAACTTTCTTCGATTTTCGATTTTGGACATAATCGATATTTGCGAGTGAAGCTAGCTTGCTCAATGGGCAACAGACCGTAGTTGGCATAAAATGTATCTTAAATTGAACACACAAGTCATAAGGCATAGCATAGTGTATCAAATTTCGAAGTTTCGAAGTTTTGAAAGTCTGAACGATGATGTGAGAATATTAGAGAAGGTGAAGGTGTAGTTAGTGAGGTTAAGGTGTTATTAGTGGTAATTAGTGAGGTTATGGTTGTTTTGGATGTGACAAATCAAGGTTAAGGTTGTATTTGTATGTGATCAGTGGGAGACAGGGAAAGGAAGAAAAATCAGATGAGGGAAGAGAGTTTGTGATGGGCGAGAGGGGAGCTCTTTTTGTAGTAGTATGGATAGATAGCGGCCATGACTGTCTGGGGGCCGATGTCTGTGCAGTCCAAGGGGCACCAAATAACTTGGGAGCCCCTGCATTTTCTTTTAATTATCTTCGATGCCCCCCAGAAAGGATGGAGGGGCATCAAATAAGACATTTAAGGGCGCTTTTGGTAAATTGTGCCCCCTTAGGGAGCCCTATTGGTGCCCCTGAGGTCCGAGGGTGTGAAATTTAGCGTGAAAAAGTTCGAGTATTGACGGACCGCGCGGGTATTGGGAAAAACTCGAGGGGCGCCGGATATCAGCCAAAGGGGCGCTAAATAGTGGGATCCTTTATAAAAAAAACACTCAAACCAAAAAAAACCTAAAGTATATATCTGGGCAAAAGTCCGGGCTCAGAAAATAAAAGTATACAATTGCAGAAACTGGGCACGAAGCCGGGCACGTGCCCGGCTTCTACTTTGTATCCCGTAAATCAATCAAAAATCCAAAACAGAAAAATCAATTTCAAGGAATTCAATCAATTCAAATCTCCATATTCTCAACCCAAAAAACCTATACTTTGCTAAGTACTACACAAGAGAAATCCAAAAAGAACCCTCAAACCTTTTCCAAACAAGCACCCAAAACCATAAACCTCATTAATTCTTGTTCTTTGTGTCATACATAAATCTTAATCAAAACAAGTTCTGAACCACATATATTTATAAAAAAACACTCAAACACTCAACCCCCCAAAAAACCAAAAAAAACTTTGAAGTATCTATGTATCCAGATCTCCCAAAAAAATAAAACCATAAAACCAAACAATCAAATCCAAAACAGAAAGGCCCCATTCTCAAGAAATTCAATCAATTCAATTATCCATAATCTCAACCCAAAAAACCTATACTTTGCTAAGTACTACACAAGAGAAATCCAAAAAGAACCCTCAAACCTTTTCCAAACAAGCACCCAAAACCATAAACCTCATTAATTCTTGTTCTTTGTGTCATACATAAATCTTAATCAAAACAAGTTCTGAACCACATATATTTATAAAAAAACACTCAAACACTCAAACACCCAAAAAACCAAAAAACTTCAAAGTATGTATATATCCAGATCTCCCAAAAAAATAAAACTATAAAACCAAAAATCAAAAACCAAAAGAAAAAACCAATTTCAAAGAAAAATCAATCCAATTATCCATAATCTCAATCCAAAAAACCTATACTTTGCTAAGTACTACACAAAAGAAACCCAAAAAAGAAACAGCTCAAACCTTTTCCAAACCACAACCAAAACCATAAACCTCATCAATTCTTGTTTTCTTTGTGTCATATATCATTCATCTTAATCAAACCAAGTTCTGAATTACACATATTTATCAAAAAACACTCAAACCAAAAACCCCCCAAAAAACCAAAAAAAATCAAAGTATGTATGCAGATCTCCCAAAAAATCAAAACTATACAATCAATCAAAAATCAAAAACAGAAAAAACCAATCTCAAGGAATTCAATCAATTCAAATATCCATAATCTCAACCCCAAAAACTTATACTTTGCTAAGTACTACACAAGAAGAAATCCAAAAAAGAAACAGCTCAAACCTTTTCCAAACAAGCACCCAAAAATCATAAACCTCATTTATTCTTGTTTTCTTTGTGTCATATATCATTCATCTTAATCAAACCAAGTTCTGAACTACACATATTTATCAAAAAACACTCAAACCAAAAAAACCAAAAAAACCAAAAAAATCTTCAAATTATATATAGCAGATCTCCCAAAAAAATAAAACTATAAAACCAAACAATCAAAATCCAAAACAGAAAAGAAAACTGATTTCAAGAAATCCAATCAATTCAAACGTCCATAATCTCAACCCAAAAAACCTATACTTTGCTAAGTACTACACAAGAGAAATCCAAAAAAGAAACAGCTCAAACCTTTTCCAAAAAAAACCAAAAATCATAAACATCATTAATTCTTGTTTTTTTGCTTTGTGTCATATATCATTCATCTTAATCAAACCAAGTTCTGAACCACACATATTTATCAAAGAAACACTCAAACACTCAAACCCCCAAAAAACCAAAAAAAAACTTCAAATTATATATATATCCAGATCTCCCAAAAAATTAAAACTATACAATCCAAAATCCAAAATCAAAATCCAAAAAAGAAAACACCAATTTCAAAGAACAATCACTCCAAATATTCATAATTTCAACCCAAAAAAAAACACATATATATCTACTTTGTTACACAAGAAGAAATCTAAAAAGAAACCTTTCCAAACAAGCAAAAAAAAACCCAAGTTATAAACCTCATCAATTCTTGTTTTTTTCTTTGTGTCATACATCAATCATCAATTTATCATCAATTTATCATTCCTTGCATCAAATTCATCAATTCCTTCCTAAACCCACACTCTTCTAAACCCCTCATCCCAATCTTCCAACTTCCAACTTTCAACCCATCAATCTTTTCACACATTCCTCTTAAAAAGATCTTTCATTCAATTTTTTCTTCTCTTCTCTTTGATTTAGATTTAAATTTAAAATTCAAGTAGGAATAAATTGAAACCCAGCCGTTCCAATCCTAACCCATTTCCCAGGTTTATTCATAACAGAAGGAACAATACAAAACCCTTGTTCATCTATTTTCCCCGACCCACCAAAAAAAATCACTTTCATCAATACATATTTCAAAAAGTCAACCAAACCAATTTTTTAATACATACCATTTGGATTAGGATGAGAAGTAGAAGTCGAACTTGAAGAATACTGTAAACTACCAATCTCATCAGGAAGTTGATCAAGATTCTCAACAGTAATCATACTATGAACTTTTTCCTCTACTCCTTCACCCATGATCGTAGAAGGTCTTGAAACCGATCCATTCAAACTCACTGCTACTGATCCTTCATTCTTATCTTCTTCTTCTTCTGCTGGTACATTCTCAACTTTAACTTCTTCATTCCTATGATCCAAAATTTCAAATTCTCATCACACTTTTAATCAAATTTAAAATATCAAAAATACAAAAAAAAAACTTACGAGTCTTGATTTTCAGCTTCTTCTTCTACTGCTGCTTTTTCACTACTCTTTATACTCATTTGATCTTCTTCTTTTATACTTGGACTTTTCACACTTTTGGTTCTATTGGTTTTACCACTTTTGACAGATTGTGTATCAGGAATCACTTCATTACCTTCTCCGGCTCCACTTTCACCTTCACCTTGAGCATTTTCACCAGTATCTCCTCCATCTCCTCCTCCCCCACCACCACCTCCACCGCCATCACCTCCATCACCTCCTCCAACTTCAGCATTCGTTTCATCACCAGCACCTCCAACATCTTCCCCTCCCCCTCCAAGATTTGATGCACCACCACCTCCTCCGGCATCAGAAGCAGCACGACCATGAGTTCTAACACTTCTCAAAGACATTCCATCATTATCTTTATTTCCTTCATCAGCTCCTCCACCGCCTACATTCCCAGATCTAATACTCCTATGATCACCACCAGCATTTCCAGATTTGATACTCCTATTATCTCCAGCACCAAAACCCGATCTAATACTCTTATTATCCCCAGCTCCATATTCAGATTTCATACTTTTATTATCACCAGGACTATGACCTGATTTAACACTTCTATTATCACCAAGATGACCAGACCTAAGACTTCTATGATCATCATTCGCATTCCCATTATTTCCATTCAGTAATGAATCCAGCACAGATTTGTTTCCCGGTGATTTAAAGATTCCAACCGGAGATTCAACCCCAGCAGAATTAATCGAAACCGGTACATTACCAGCACCACTTTCAAGTTCACCCATCGAATCATTCACCGATTTAGGTCTAGAAGTCTTCGAATGAACAGATAAAGCTCTAGGAGAATGAACAGGATTGATCCCTAAAGGTGAATGAATCGAAGCTGATCTGATGGAATGAGCAATAGGTGAATAAACCAAAGGCTCTCTTTGAACAGATTTAAATGAATGGATTGATGCTGCTTTAGGTGAAAGTAATGGACCTTCAAAGATTGGAATCGATCGAATCGAACTTGTTTTTGGATTCGAATTCGAATGAATCGAACGATGAATAGGTGATTTGGTATGCGTTGAATGTTGCGCACTATAAGTTTGATTAGAATCTTCTGAATGATGATCTCCTATTCCTTCAACTTGAACATTAGAACATCTTATCATGGGTGTTTCTTCATTTGGTAAGGGTACTCTACAAGCCCATTTCATTAAAACTTGATCCCTTTGAACTTCTCTTTCTTTCATTAACTTTACTAATCTTTCAAACTCTTCTTCTCTTTCAATTGAGATCTTGATCATCTCTTCTAATTCTTTTTCTCTTTCTTTTGATCTTTTTGAGATCGTTTGAATTAATTCTTTTAATTTTGAACTTCTTGTAGATGTATTTGATAAAATGCTTGGGATGGGTGATGGTGGTAATGGTGGATTTGGGATATTGGGTGATGTTGGATTCGGATTCCGATTCTGATTCCCTTCATTTTCTCTTTCGTGATGTTCTACAAGCAAAAAAACAAAAAAAAATGTCAGTGGTGGTGATCAGTATGATAACATTTTAACATGAGCATCATAACTGAACAATATATTTTGATTCAAGTTATTTCATCATGAAATTCCCGATCTTAATAATCAAAACCAATCAAGAATCAAATCTTTAAACAAAAAAAAGAAAAAGAAAAAGAAAAAGACACCTGTATGATCAAAAGGAGCAGATAAAGGTGAAAGATCCACTGATTGGCCCGGAGGAGAAGCTCGATGGATCGTAGAAGAAGATCTTGCAGGACTATCCTTCACAGTAGAGGAATCAGATCGATCACAAGTACAAGGTCCAAGAAGACTTTGTATAGGTGTAGAGTTTTGTGAAGATCTATTCGATTCGTGATGAATCTCATGAAGAGAATCGATCGGATCATGACCAAAATCGATCGGAGTATGAGGAGGATCGATCGGAGAACAGCAACATTCAACAGGAGTATGTAAAGATTCGACTAGAAATATATTTCAATCCAAAAGTTTAATCCAGAATGAAAATGAAATCAAATTGAAAAAATCCAACGAATTCAAAGAAAACAAAAGAAACTTACTAGGAGAAGGTAAAGTAGAAGTAGAAGTCCATAAACTTGCTACCGCTATCGAAAAAAAGAAACATTAACAATAAGCTAAAGAAGAAAAACAGTCAAAGAGATTTAATGAAAGATTGCAAAACTTACTTGGAATAATTTGTAATGGTGATTTAAGTTGTCTTTTAAAAGTTTTCGTAGGTGTAGATAAACCAGATTCTTAATATAAATCATATCACCAAACAGAAACAACGCAAAAGAAGATTGTAAGTTAAAAATGGTATAGAACAGAGTAGTTTGTAAGGGAAGCGATAAAAGTTACTGACTTGATTGGGATTGGTCTTTGTTACTTAGGCTTGTAGTCGATTTCACATCATCTTCATTAATGGTAACAGATCTTTTGTCTTTTCCTTTAGAAAATTTATTTATCGAAAGGAAGTAAACAAATGTGGATGAGTATCATTCTATGTAAAAGGGATCTGATTAGTCCTTTTATGTGTGGTAATTGGTAAGAAACAAACTTACGAGGACTACGAGGTTGATGGGTTTTAGAATTCGAAAACATTTCATTCACCGGAACATATCTTTCTTGATCTATCCCAACCAAATCCCAACCAAAACCAAAACCATCCCATCAATTTTATAAGAGAAACGTAGAATGAAGAAGAACAAACCATTTAAATCTAAATGAGTAGAACGAGTTGGACTTAAAACAACTGATTCCAATCTATTATATTGAGTAGGATTAAAAGTGTGATGATGATGATCTGAAATCGGACTGGAAACTAAAGAAGACATCAAGAATGGTAAAGTAGGTGAAGGTAATGGAGAAAAGTTTCCAAGATGATTCTTAAGTTCATTTTGATGAGAAGGTTTTGAATTTGATTCGATTGGATAAGTATAAGTTTTATGCGGAGCTGGTGATTCGGTTGGTGCTTCTAAATCTATCAATGGTTCTGATCGAGATCCAATCAGATATTTTCGGTTGACTTTCCATTCGAGAGGAAAAGAATGACTTACTAGAAGAATCAAAATCCATCACACTATCAGAAGGATGAGATCTCCTTTCAATCATCATAGGTAAATCTAATCAAAACCAATGGCAACACCAAACTCAGACCACCGTAAAACTCCCCGGGGAGCCCAAAAGAAAAAATCAAGATAGAAAAAGATTTTCCAAAAACTCAACTATCTAAAAGATTTAATCCAACTTGATTTAAACAATTCTCAAATTCCGAAAAATCAAATTCAGGTTTAGGAGAATCAGGTAAAGGGATTTCTTGAGGAGGAGGAGAAAGAGGTAAAGCAGTTTGAATGGCTTTTAAATCTATACTTAATCTTCTACGATATGGTCTTGGAAATTGAATTTGTTTTTTTGGTTTGCAAGATGGGATAGGTGGTGGTAATAAGATTGGTTTAGATCTGATCGATGGTGATGGTGATTGAGCTGGTAATTCGATTTCTAAGAATTTTTAAAACCCAAATCCAATTCAAGAAATCATTTAAGTCAGATTCCAAAAGATTGATTTAATATTTATTGTATAGAAACTTGAGTTTTGGATTTGTAATTAAATCGATTCGAGAATAAGATGAGGATGGGTTGATCGATTCTTTATGGATAGAAATCCTTTACAACTTGATTCTTAAAACCAAGTTAGAAAACTATAAAACTGAGAATTGTTTTATGATGGGTACACAGCTTTGGTAGATAAAAAAGACATCAGTGTTTGAGTACGTATTCAATGAAAGTGTAGTCCGGGTAAAACCTCAAGGGCAGTCAATCGATCTCTCTCTCTCTGTGTTTATCTAGATATGGGGATATGGATATGATCAAGAGGGCAAGTTTGATAAACTTGAAAATACTCGGAAACAGAAATCCAAAGTCCGATCACACGGAAAAGAGATTTAAGGAAAAGGGTAATAGGCTAATTGTATAGGTTGAAGTGCAGAAGTAGAAGATGAGAGTTGATTATCTTACCATTAGGTTTGATATTTGATTCTGAATTGGTAAAAGAGATTATAGAGCTAACTGGATGAAGATCAAAATGAACTCTTGTTCGATTAGGATTACTAGCTGAACTATCAAATTGATCTTGATCTTGATCTTGGTTTTGGTTTTGGTTTTGGTTTCGATGAGTGGATGGTTTTTGAGAACGCGTTGAAGTCTTCTTTAATAAATAATCTCGTAATGAAGAATCTACGAATCAAATACCAAGAATGCATATAAGAATCAGTTAGCAAAATGAAGATAAACAAAAGAAAGAGTGAATTGACCAGGTTCATTGCAAGTAGAAGAATGATGGGATGCAATCTTTTCAGCTAATGCTATTGATACTTTTTTAAAGATTTCTAAAACATATTCAAGCAAGATCAATTTCTTTGTCTTTGTCTTGAAAGTTGAGTTGAGTTGAGTTGGTTTACCTTCATAAGTTAAATTACATTCATCGATCGAACTTGGATTAGAATCTAAACACTTTAATTCACTTTCATCATCAACATTATGGTAAAGCTCTACAGTCATAAACCAAAACCAATCGATCAAATTCAATGAAATCAAGGAAATCATCAAGGAAATCAAAAAAACACTTACTTGAACTTGATCGTAAACTTGAACTTGAACTTTGATCCATTCTTTTTACTCTTTAAAAAAGAAAATCACTCTTGATCGTTATATAGAAATCTTTCATGATCTGATCTTCTCTAAAAAAGTTCATCAAGTTCATCCCTAAACTTCAATATTCTACCCCCCCAAAAAAAGGCTTTGTATTCAAGATCAAAAGGGTTTGTAAATACTTTATAAAAAGAAAAAAACAAAATGGTCAAAGGGTTTCTTTAAAACCTTATTGAATTCTACTAAACAAAGCACCAAACAAACCAGAAAACCATCTCAGATTTTCTTTCTCTCATACATACAACAAATCAAAGGGTAATTTTTGTAATACTACATACAGGCTTGCAAGAATTCTCATTCCTTTTCAATTTTTACAATTCAGAACATACGTCGTAATTCTTTCTGATTGAAGAATTGATGACTTTTAAGGAATTTGAGTGCCCTTCAGATTCAAAAGGAATCGATATTAAATTCGGGTTGGGGTATATGCTTGGTATAAATAAGGGCCGATGACCCAAGATACGAGATTTATAGAAGCATAGATGCCCTCCTTGAAATAACTACACGTGAATGAATTGGTTGAGAACTTGAGTCAGACTACTGAAGAGCAGATTCAAAGCCCCAACCCCTAACCCTAACCCTAAGCCCAGACTTCAGCAAAGGGTTGAAAACCTTTCAAAAGCTCCGCAAACGGACCTATGTAGCTTCCAAAATACGACTCCAGTTTACTTCGTTTTTGATTCATTGATCTTTTAAGTAACCTTTATCGCACTTTCTTTTCCGAACTCAACAGATTGCTTATATTCATAAAGATGACGAAGATCTTAGGGATATGATTACCGTTCAAAAAGACGAATCAATTCGAGAAGCTGATTCGGATGTTCTAACACGAAAAGAAGTCCGGTCAGAAATTTACATTATCAAGGGGTTTTGGGAATTTGAATTTCGAGTTAGAATGACTCTAAAGGAGTTTTAGATTTTCAAAAGTGATCGTTTACCGAGGGTATGATTTGTCTGATTTGATGAGTTCATTTCAAGATACATACGCGATCCAAGAATTTCTTTTTCAAAACTTGAGATTTTTGAAGATCATATTTGATTCGACTCTTAGAAGGGACAATGGAAGATGGTACCCAAAGGCACGACGGTACCATCTATTTCCACGTAGGAGCATATACGTGAAAGGGGAGGGAAAACACGTGCCTATCCCTATACCGAGGGATAGCTGCCAGTGGTGACATGTGTGCTCAGGGTCCACATGGAAAACTTTTTTCCTCTTCCCAACCTGACACACACAACTCTGTTCCTCCCTCTGGTTCTCACAGACGTGCCTTTTCACTCTATCTCCGCATTCTCTATCATTTCACTCGTCAAATTTATTGCTCAGCAAGTGAAAAGGGTTTCGGAGATCCAATCGGACTGGTCCGTCTGTGTTTTGCACAAGATTTGTGTTGCATACAACTTGTGCGCGCGAGTGTGTGACACTCATCACTTGAATTGGTAGACTGGGTTTAGATGAATTGCATCTAGTTGAGAAGATTTTTTTCTAGATCTATGATATCTCAACATAAAAATCAAGGCAATAGTTTGAATCATCAAGTCATCAAGTCAAATGTAGATCATGAAAGACTTTTATCTTATATGTACTCATGAATCAAAAAAAAACTGATTCCAACTAGATCAAGAGTGAATACACCCACGACAAACAAAACTCGTGTTTGTTCTTTGTTTTATACCTCCAGTTCAACATAAGAAAGGGACTTGGCTCTAGTTAACTGTCCGATGATGATTTCTTGATCTGAGTGTGTAAACTTTGTTCCAGAAAGCTTTGAAAGAAGACGAATTCGAATCGTGTGAGCAGATCATGCGCGATAATTAACCCTCCGTCAAAGGGTACACAGCGCCTCTTACGCCCCACGTAACCTTCTGTTTTACCTCTGAAATGCGTGGTGTGCTTCGTACTGTCAGTGTGACCTCACTTTCTGCCCATAACCTTGAAATTAGACTATGCACACAACCTTGCAACTTCGGCTGAAGTGTCTTTGTTCAGGAGTGGTAATCCCATCTTCAACTGTAGACCAAAAGCTTGCAGGGGTGAGAGTTAAAAACTTGATAATTGTACATGATACTTTGTTGGTCGTATTCATCATCTATTGATAGGTATAGACTGGGAAATGGAAACTCTGTGGTGCTGGATTAAGTTGAGAGGTTCTAAAGAGACGGGAAAACATATTGTCAATTTGAGATTGCAATTAGTGGATTGTAGGTGTATGATCATAAAGCTTTCAATGATATTCGAATTGGCGCCTTGAACATGTTGGTTTGTTGTAGCCTAGCATATTTTTACATTAACACAACAAGAGATTTTTTTGCATTGGGGTACAGATGAACATGATGAACGAGTTAAAGGCTTATGATGTTTCTCAGGATTTCTTTTGTAACTTATCATCTTCAAGGTCTGGTTTATATTCAAAACAAATGAGAAATTATACGTCTTACAAAGAATGATCAATTTGAAGATATATAGAAATGAAGCTTTTTTGAGAATCATCCAGACTTCTTGCTACCGTTGGTAATAGTACTTCATCAGAAGATATTCTCAGGTACATCTATTGGAAAAGAAATACGTGGATTTCTGATCGTGATAGGTTTACACTCATAAGCCGAATTGAGGATAGGTTTCTCACATTAGAATTGGATAGACGAAAAATAAGCCTGTTGGATGGAAGAGATTCAGATTTTGGTCAGGTTGATCATTTTCATGATCAAACGATAGGTTGTGTTTTACAGAATATGAGTTATGAACTGATTTTTCAAATCACCAAAAATGGGTTATGATGTTTGAATTTCATGTATAAAACTTTTCATCTGAGCTCTACAAATTGGTCCTTAGCCAACTTATAAGAGGATCAGGCTATTTTTGAATAGAACTTGTGATGTTGAATGACAAGATTTCTATGAAAGTATGAGCCTGCAGAGTAGTTCAATAGATTTTTCAAGGATATCGGGTTTGAAATCTCTAGATAAAAAATCATCAGTTTGTGACACTTCTTGATCAGGCTGAACGACCAAAGAGATTGAGTGAATTGAATTATCCTAATTGCAATTCATCTGCACCGGTTATAGCTACAGTCGAATTGGACATCGGTTCTTTCGATCAGAATTGAGTCTCAAAATGATGAAATATGGAATTGATAAATGAATCAAGAAGAATTCACTTCGTGTTGATGATTCTTGCCAAAGGAATCATCCCGTTGGCGAAAGCGCATCAATTCACTTTCAACTTTATCAACCGTTTCTTAATACGCGAATATAATGTGATGTCCATTGTAAAGAAACAGACTGAAAAGTGTATAAAACGTAGTTTGTTTGGTTGTAACATCAGAATCCTTTGATTATAAGGTATTCGATTATGTATAGAGAATTATGAGAGATATTGAGTCGAATTTGAATGTTCAAATAACCTAATATCTTCTCTTGTATAATCTCCACGATGCAATTTTCCAAGGTGTATCATCACATTCATGATATGTGAATGGTTCTTAGGACTCTGGATCTCGAGAGGTCAATGATAGTGAAGATCTGTGAGGGTCTCCGGCACGCTAGCAATGACGTGTTTTTCGAGTATGAAATATGAGAAAAGGTCTTTCGTGGAACTTTATGACAATACAAGAGCTTTCAGTATCAAAAATGGATTCCCTTGTGAATGCTGAAAGAACATACTTGGGAAATGATTCTCTTGCTCAAGGCTGTAAAATCCTTTAATCATAAACTATTGTGTAATCCATGGATCATTATAGAACAAACTGAGTTGGTTCCAGATCTTCACCTCATCTAAGATATTTTTATGTATACTCTGGAATTCAATATTTGCCAAGATGTATCATGAAAATAGGTGAATGACCTCTTGAATGTTAATATCGAGTTGCCCAAAAAGTAAAAATCTATATACTATGAGTCAACGGCGACCTCATGATGATCTTATTGTCGAGTATGGCAAAAGAGAAAGAGTGTTCTGTCCTGAGGGTGTGAGCAAATCCGCTTCCTGATTTGACATCTGTGCGACGAGGATCAAATGAGGGATTCACTGTCGGTATTAAGCTGTTGACATCGATAGCCTACTTGGAGCGCACGTCGAGCTCAATATCAAGTTGACTTTAAAAAATAACTTGACTTTACTCTAGCTCGTGTCTTTATGAGGAATGGGACTTGGAGTGGAAATAAACACGATCATTCTCACTGCTTTCTCCGCGCGATCTCCCTCTTTCATTGTAACAAAGGAATAAAGTCTTTGGCGATAATTTTGGAAAAGGACTCTCAACTTTATAAAAGTTGATAAACACTTCAAATTTATGAAAGTGACCGCAGTGATGTTTTTGTACTGCTTATATCTAGCCGGATTTTCCTTGCCGTAGCTAAGAAAACAAGTGAAAAGAAATAAATCGCGATTTGTTTGAGCCCTACTGACGGAAGAGACCTTTATTGATCGCCATGCTTAATAAGCTTTTCGATAATGTACTGAAGATTTAAAGAAAATGCGTTATGATAATGTCAACAAAGGATCTTCGCTGATCGCGGTCCGCAGTCATCCTCAGCTTCAGCGATCGCCATACCGTATAATCTTTTTTGAGAAACTCGGTTTAGAAAATCTCACTCCACTCTTACCACATCCTTTCACCCCGGAACTCCACCAACGCCGACCACCCCTTCCAATCCCTTTCTGATCATCATCCCTTCCCCTCAATACCCCCTCCTATCGAATCTTTTCCTAATACCCCATCCATTCCCCTTTCTTATCTTTCACTTTTCATTCAACCCTTCATGTCTTTGACACCCGAGTATGATCTTTCTAATCTCTCTCTCACTTCTCCCTCTAAACCTCTTTCCTCTGATGACTTTGAGATCCGCCGGAAGATCGGTTCAGGTGGATTTAGCTTAGTCCACGAAGCAATCTACAAACCTGACCAATCTTCTTGGGCGATCAAAATCATGAGGAGGTTTACTCGAGAAGAAAGTAACTTTTCCATCATCATGAATGAAGTTGATTTACTTGATGAAGTTGATCATCCAAACATTATCAAGTTTCTCGGATTTTATACAACTGATGAAGAGATTCACCTCGTTCTTGAACTTGCACCTAAAGGTGATCTAGCTCATAGATTACTCAAACGAGTCTTATCTGAACGTAGAGCGAAGCTTTATGTTTTGCAAGTTGCTGAAGCTCTTGAATATTTGCATGAAAATCAAATCATTCATCGAGATGTCAAGGCTCTTAATGTTTTAGTGATGAACAACGATCAAGTCAAATTAACGGATTTCGGTTCTGCTACAATGGTTGATTCGTCTGGATTTACTCGTGGTGATGTTGGTACTCCTTATAGCAGAGCTCCTGAAATCATCTTAAATCAAGATTACTCGAAGAATGTTGATTGGTGGTCACTCGGGGTACTTCTATACGAATTGGTCACTGGCGAACAACCTTTTGATGAACGTATGTCTCAAAGTTTTCACTTTTCATCTCCTCTTCATCTCATTCATCTGATATTGCATTTAACTAACCTTCCTGTTTGTTTGTTTTTCAGCTCTCGGTCAAGAAAGTTTAGAACACAATATCTTGTACAGCGATGTTTATTATCCGGAACGGCTTTCTGATGACTGTTGTGAAGTGATTAGTTTATTATTGATCAAGAACCCAAATCAAAGACTTAACTCTCTACGCCAACTTCAAAGTAAAAAATTCTTTTCGAAATAAATCTACGGCATGTTATTGAATTGTATATCCTCACACGAACAAAAAATTCTTGTAGCTTTCGCGGACATGTATCATCTTGTTTTTATGTTATCTTGGGGCTGGTAAACTTCGTGCTATTAAAATTATCATTATACTTAGAAAATAGATATTGATCCTAATACGTCTCATACCCAAATCCAAACTCATCTCAACGAGCTTGGATTGAATTTCCGTGCAAACTTCACTATCTCACAGTCTTCTCTTGTCTGATCCATTGAACCATACAGGACTCTTGACAAACACAAGAGAAGATCACTGGCACACTTTGCTTGCCAGTGAGTTGGATTGTGCAACGACAAGATGCCAGTCCCCCTCATGTATATATGAGATGATAAATAGATACCGAGGTGCACGAGAGCTAGACTAATTGTGAAAGTACAACAGACCTGGAAGAAATAAATCACACATAAGGGACTCCTTCGAAATTGCTGCAGAATTTTTGTTGGAATTACTTTCTTGCTCTATTACACTCGAAGTTGAAGAACCGCCAATAGGACGAAGTCCTACTGTGTAGCAACATGATGCAAGTGAGCTCATCTCACCATTAGTGATGCATGCTATACAGTTTGAGCTGAGCATGATTTTGGAGAGAAGGGAGTGTGTCAAAATTGACGCAGAGCACAAGGAAAATTTTTAAATCAACTTCCTGTCTTGAGGTTTTTACAAATTGGCCATTGAGGGTTTCTTTCCACGCTTGTGTTCATATTTTCTTTCAACAATCTGGTTGAATCCTACTAGTTAATCTTCAACGAGCTTCCTTCTTCATCTTTTCCTAACGTGATGGCCTTCATTCCTGAATTACGGAGATGAAGGTGTACTGGAGTTCGAATGGTAGCTCTCGAATTATCGCCCGCTCAAAAGCAACCCGTCTCTTCAGATTTTCAGGAACCTCGAGTTGGGGCTGACGGAGTTGAGCTTCAGAAGTTTACTGGTGATATTGTACATTCTTATCTTACTCTGGGCCAAGAGATTTTACCGACCTTCATATCCTACAAATCCTAACAACCTCTTTTCTTACGAAGCCCGCCTTCATCATTCTACAGACAAATGCTGAATCGAACTTCAAAGCTCAGCAGTCCCTTGGCGATAGAATTTACTCGAGTCTTTTTGAACATTGCTTGGAGTCAACTAATACTCCAAATCGTACTTGTTTGCAACATCATACAACCTATGGGCAATCCGATGTAGGTGAATATTTGCATCTCAGGAAGTGTATCCAGCACGGTACTAAATGGTATGTAATGCATCGCTAAGATTCAGAGTCCTCTACAAGTTAATTCAGCAAGTTGAAACTGGCAAGCGTTCATTATATTATGTACCCCTCAGATATCCCTTTAACTCATCTTATTACAGCTGAGTTCGAGAGATGAAGGCAAATATCGGAATCAAGCTGCTCCTCAATCATGTCAAACTGAGACGAAATCAAAGACTCAAATTGGATCGATCTTGCCTGCGGAGTATGAATCTCATGAGACAAGCCTGATCCGTTTTGACCCGTCTTTTGGATCGATTTATGATCAGAGGGCCCTATCGGTGATTTCTTATCTCATAGAGAGCTGTACAATCTTTTCATCGGATGAATCTAGAGTTCATCTGATTGAAGTAAGAATTTCTCTCTGACCTTGATCTTTGGTATCTTCATCAAAATTAAATTATTCACCAAATTAACTTCAGATCAAATTATTGATAAACCTCACAATGGAACCCTCTACACAGCTCTCAAATCATTCATCATCGACCCCATCAAAACATAAAAAAACTTCATTCCAAAATAAGATAAATGTAAAAAAAATGATTATGATCTGTAGAAGACATTTGAAGTTTATAGGTCCAGGACTAATTACTTGTACAAATTTTTTGGATCCAGGAAATTGGGCAACAGATTTAAATGCAGGTCAATTAAATTATAAATTTCAACATTTGTTTATAATCTTTATATCAATTTTAATTGCAGCTTTCCTTCAAATCTTAAGTTCAAGATTAGGCTGTATTACAGGTAAAGGTAAGCAAGAGATGTCTCTCAACTTTTTTGCTTGCAAAAAGTCACTTTTGTGAATTTCTTTAACATTGAATGTGATTGTGGGTTTCTTTCTTCATAGATTTAGGTCAACATTGTAAAGAAATGTGTGATTTGAAAACTTCACGTAAGGTGATTTGGAGATGGACATTTCTATACCCAACCTGGCTTTTGGCCGAATTAAGTGTACTGTGAGTGGTGATTGTATAAAAATACTCATCAAGACTTTAAACATATTTTGTTTACTTGAATGATTTCTTGATGGTTTAGATTTTCAGATATAGGAGAGTTGATTGGTTCAGCAATAGCCTATAATCTGTTGAGCAAAACTCTTCAAAAGCATTCCTCTTTTAACATACTTAAGTTCTCTGATGATTGAAAATAATTTTTCTTTTTATAGGATTTTTCCAAAATTACCAACTTGGAGTTGTGTAATGCTGAGTTTTCTTGATACAATCTTAGTATTGATTTTCATGAGAGGAGAAGGAACTTGCAAAGCCATGAAATTCTTCGAAATTGGTATATCAATATTAGTTTTCATTATAGTGATCTCTTCACTTGTTTTGCTTGTTCAAGTTAAACCAAAATGGACATTAGCCTTTCAAGGATTTATTCCGAGTTCAAATTTATTTAAAAGTAATAGTCTTTATACTACAATAGCAATAATAGGTTTGTAATAAATAATCTCTCAAATCTGACAAACTCAAAAGCCTTTTCTCAATGACAGAGCCCTTGTGTGTTTATTTTTTTAGGTGCAACTATTAATCCACCTTCACTGTTCTTAGGTAGTCATTTAGCAACTCAAGAAAGATTAGCACATTGCATTGCAGAAGAATTTGAATTAAATCAATCCAATTCCACTGCACTTTCAATGTCATCACATTCATTAACCAAATCCTCAAAAATCAAGACTTATTTAAACCATTCAAGTTTTGATATATTAGCATCTTTTTTAACTTTACCACTGAGTAAGTTTTCTTTGATATATGTTCCCAATGCCAATTAGTCAAGATCAACTTCTCAATTTTGATAATGCTTTTTTAATTAGTTTTGAATGCATCAATCCTGATCATCTCAACAACAGTGAATAAAGGTCAACTACCAAACCTGATCACAATGTATACAATCTTAGAAGTTAATCAAGGAAAAGGTTTAAGTTTACTCTACTCAATCTCTTTACTCTTATCAGCATCAGCAGCAAGTTTAACAGCCACTCTTGCAGGTCAATCTATTTCTGATGGATTAATGGGTTATAAACCCAAAGCTTTGATCAGAAGAATATTGACTAGAGGATTAGGTTCAATACCTGCATTTGTTGTGGCATATCATTCTGGTCTTTCAGGTCTTAATCAATTACTTATCAACTCTCAAGCTGCTATAAGTCTGTTAATCCCGTAAGCCCAAATCTCTGCCTGGAAGCAAAAGTCAAGTTCAATCCTGATGTTTTCAAATGATTCATGTTGTTTTGGTGTAAATGATAAAATTAGATTTTTGATTATACCTCTGATTTATTTCACAAGTTCAAAGAAGATAATGAAAGCTGAGGAGAATTTAATCAATTCAAATTTTGAAAATCATATCATAATTCAATGTTTGTTGATCATTTTGATTTCTTTGATATTTTTGGTTAACTTTTATGTAATTTTATTTATCAAGGTGAAAAGCTAGAGTTAAAAGTTGAAACAAAAAATGTCAAGAAGGCTTGCCTCAAACTATAGAGTCAATGGTTATGTAAATATGTGTTTATATGTAGTCTGCTAGGACAGTTTATGTATACCCGCTTGAATGAACTAAATTCTACTACTAGCTTCAAATTGATGTCCATAACATCCGATCTTGCGTATGGAATCTGGGTGATAAGAATTTGATGTGTAATCCCTGAATTCAGGAGCCAATTCAAGGACTCATACCATGTTAGCCATCCTGGAAGATGTCACATGAAGCCCCAGTGTAGTTCCAACTAAGCATGAGTATACTACACAGTGAATTATGGCAATTGCTGTATACCAGTGATATTGACCATTGGTTACTTTGAATAATCACTGAAGTAATCAATAATCAGCTCTGGAATTTGCTAACCATGACTTGGTTTGGTGCTTTGGAGCCAACAGGTCTGAAGAGATATTCCGGATGGAGTATGTTGATCATATAAGCATGAGAAACAACGAGACATACAGATGGCAATTTTTAAACTGAGATATTTCACAGTGAACAACAGAAACTTAAACACTGAGGAAAATATAGGACTATCAATGAGTGAGTTCATGCAAGTGCTGAGCCTGATATCAGCTTACACACTGCTGAGAACGGTTGGTATTGAAGTGTGCATGTTCTTAGGTTGTCAAGTGTTGTGTGTTGAGAATGGGTTTGTCACAGTGAAGGCAATCTACAAGTCAGCACCACCAACATATATACCTCAGGTTGTAGAATTTGAGGCATCATTGGATGAAAATCCTTGGACAGATCTTGTCCAAGGTTTTGATCTGAGGTATTGTTTTGCACCAAAGATACCTTGGATCAAATCCTTGGAAAGATTCTACCTAAGGATTTAATTCTGATGATACCTTGGATTTTTCAATCCAAGGTAAACTTGTTCTCTGTGCAGGTGGACAGTAGCTGTTTATTCCAGCCTGTGCGTATACATGCAGCAGTTTCTCAGCTCAATGGGCGCACAAAGGGGGGTTAGCACAGTGTGCGGTACCAAGATTGTGTTATTGGGGGTTTTCATTCAAAAAAGGTGAAGAAAATTGAACATCAAAGACATTGGCTGCAGGCCAGCTAAAAGGTTCATTGTCTACAACTATAATTGGTGCAAATTAAGTGGCATTGTTTTTCTTTTGCTTGAGGAAAGAGTATCAAGAAAAGTTTCAATGAAGCCCTCACAGTTGTCTGAAAATCTATTTGCCATAGACTCTGTGAAAGTCCCATCTGCAAAAGCCTCAAGCACATCAGACAGTACAAAAAAGTCCACATAATCTATAGTCACATCATTCTCAGAAGAAGTGTTTTTCTTGTGGGTATTGTTTTTGTTTGTTGAGATTGATTTCTGTGAGTCTTTACCTGCAACACAGCTCATAAGAAATGGACTTGAGTGTCTGGACTTTCATTTACTTGTGTGCCTTTGTGACTTTAATAAACTCATCAAGGAGAACAAGCCCTTGACACCACCAGCCTTTAAAACAATCCCAAGGATATTGATTGCTAGATTCTTGAGTAAGCTTGTGTCTGAAGTCAATGGCAAATTATGATGTGCGCTTTGTCTTGTGGCAATTAGAGGAGCCTCCACGGATACCAGGCATAAGATAGCCTGTGCATTGGTGACCACACGCTTTTGAAGTTAGATGCCACTCAGTAGACTAGATAAGGTTTGGTCCAAAGGAAAAAATGTAAAAATGGAGTGAAAATTATTGCCACCTCTCACTCTACAGCCATAGGATATATACACGCACACAAGCTTGCAGGACACACATCTGCGTTGCCAAACATGGGGCTCTGTCCACCTGAAAAAGTTGGCTATGTGATTGGGCCTGAGACCCATTTTTACTTTTCCCCCTGACAACAAACAGAGCAATGGAAGACCAGATAAAGAGACTAGAACATGTGGGAGGTCCACAAGGTTTTAGTGGTCAACATTTGAGTTTATTACACAGGGAACAGGTAGGCAGGATTTTTTTAAAAATGAGCTATTTGACTAGCTAGTGCAAGAAGGCTAAATTGAGAACGGTATGATCAAAAAGGAGCTAATTGAATGAGGGATTCTGTATTACATTGAATAGCAGGAAATAAAAGTTCAAAACCACATTTGGAAAAGTTTGGACAAAACTGATTTTTCTCAAGTTTATCTTTGGTGAAGAATATCTTTCTGGGGAACAACAAACACTAAGAGAAAACAACAGACTGATAGATATAGAGCTAGTAGAAATCCAACTCCACAGGTCTACATTACAGTCCAAAAGTGTTGTAATGGAGATATATTTCCACAGTCTGTCTCATGAATGTTGGTCATTAGGTTCTGAGAACATCCATGGTAAACAATATAGCAAAAGCATAACATCAACATTAACACCAAAATTTCAAGCATATATTTTTTACCATATTAAATTGGTGTATCCAAGGACTCACAAGGTTGCAAAAGTGTGTAGATCACTGGGATGCCAGGCAGATCAAAGAAAATTTACTCTGATTGGGGCACATTTTTCAAAAACAACCATGCCTCCTGTTGAGACCTCCTTGTATCCACATTTCAGTGATCAAGAACTTGGCAAGCAAGTTGAAATGAATACAATAATACTTTCCAATTTTTGTTTCTGTTGAGAGAACAAACAATTATCCCAAACAGATATATCTAGAGTGACGGAGACATTTTTTGGAGACAAGATTGAAATGCAAACACCACAATCATATGCAAGTGAAATTAGGAAACAATCTGAAGGGGTATCAAAAAGGGATATGAAGATTTAGATGAATGGCCAATGTGAAAGCAATACAAAACTTTAGTCTGACGCAAATACATTGAGGGTAAGATTTTGAGGCAAGATTTTGATTGAACCAATCCAATCCAGATCAAGGAAATATAACAACAAGAGACTTGGGAAAGGCACACATGTCAAAAGTTGCTCTGACAGTCCTTGATGTTTCATGGAGTCATCAAGACTTCAGGAAGAGATTACATACCTATGTAAGTTTGCAAAGCATGAATTGATGGATGCCTGGGATTGAGAACAAAGGGAAAATATATCCAATTCCCAAAAACTGGTGAGAATCAACCATTTGACTGAGGCTGTCAGCAAGGGCATAAGCTGACTCAGTTGCATATCTACCCTCTTACAAAAACCTCACACCGCGGGAATTAACTTGTTTGAAACCCCATTGAGTGAAATTTTGGTGTCTGGGTTCAAAATTTCCTCAAATCAAGAGACTTGTTCACAACTCGTTAGCATTAGGTTTGCCAATTTCCCTCGGGCTATACTCTGTACTCTGCTGGCCCCATGAATGTGCAGTCACATGATAAAACAACAACCCCTTTCACCATTGTACTCACCTTCACCTTCCTTTGTCAAGCCTTGATCAACCAAATACAAGAAAGGAGTTCAGTGGGGACAAGATAAGGAGTGAGATTGTTGAACGGTTGGAATTAAAGCTTTTGAGAGTGCGGTGTATGTGTATGTATTGTAGTGTACTCGAGGGAAATCGGCGAACGTAATGCTAATGAGTTGTGAACGAGTTTCACGATTCGAGGAAATTGCAAACCCGGACACCGAAATTTTGCTCAATCGGGTTTTGAACGAGTTAATTCCCGCAGTGTCATTACATATGAATAAATTGCATGTAATTAAGCAATCACATGTACTATAGTCATTGATAATAAATCAGCATGTAAGACATAGTTACATACAACTGAATACATGTATGATGTAATAGCTAATTATATGTACATGCTTGGTGCACACACCAGTTATTGCTCTTTTTACTTATATTCAATTACACTTTTTCTGCTTATCCAATTTCTTTTTTTACTATGTGACATTCAACAGATATAGATTGTTCAATAAAACAAACTACACATAGATCATTGGAAGATGAAAAGCTTCAACAAACAACCAATCTGTCCATTACAGTCACCAAAATTCTTTACAATTCCTCTTTAAGCCCTTTTACAATCATTAGCCACAGATTCCTGTTTCATTCTGCTATTTTTACACTTCATTACTATTGTCAGACACCATATTAGATATGTAAACCAGGTTTTGAACGAGTTAATTCCCGGTGTCTTTACATATGAATAAATTGCATGTAATTAAGCAATCACATGTACTATAGTCATTGATAATAAATCAGCATGTAAGACATAGTTACATACAACTGAATACATGTATGATGTAATAGCTAATTATATGTACATGCTTGGTGCACACACCAGTTATTGCTCTTTTTACTTATATTCAATTACACTTTTTCTGCTTATCCAATTTCTTTTTTTACTATGTGACATTCAACAGATATAGATTGTTCAATAAAACAAACTACACATAGATCATTGGAAGATGAAAAGCTTCAACAAACAACCAATCTGTCCATTACAGTCACCAAAATTCTTTACAATTCCTCTTTAAGCCCTTTTACAATCATTAGCCACAGATTCCTGTTTCATTCTGCTATTTTTACACTTCATTACTATTGTCAGACACCATATTAGATATGTAAACCATATGTAATCAGCCTGTAGCGGTCATATATCACGTGTTACATGCTGGTTTCCTGACTCAATAAGCTTCCTTATTGACAGAGGCAATATGGAATTGATAAAACAAGCCATTCAAAGAATAAACACCTCATAGACAAAAGAAAAGCGAATGAGGAGGTTGTTAATTGACAAACAAGGAAACAAGAGAGTCAAGTGAGAAGTAGGACATTTGGTTTGCGCAAAGGTTTCCAAGAATTTCAGGGCTTGATTATGCACCAACCAAAGCCTACCTTGTATGGGGCTTTGCACCTAAACTAAGGTCCTCTTTATAAAAACAAAGGCTATATACAAGTTATGTCTTGGATATATAGATGGGCACATTTATGTTCAAAGGATATATCAGACTCCAATAAGACTAGAGTACATATTTTCTGTTCACATTGTGAGTACATCAGCTTTACATGTATTCTTCATGACATATTTTCTGTTCACATTGTGAGTACATCAGCTTTACATGTATTCTTCATGTATGCTTTTCAAAGCTACATATGTACATTCAGACAATTTCCTTATATCCTTTTTTGCTTGTTTTTTTTGGCGGGGAAAAAAAGTATGTTGAGTTCAAAAAGTATCTAGCTTTGAGGACCTGTTGCATACTTTGCCTGTGGGAACGCTGTGTGGCTAGCAGGGTCAGCAAAATGGTAAACTTCACATCTCAACAAAATATACTTTTGCCTGGTTGTGTAGAGTTTTGAAACAACAGAAAAACTATATACAGAAAAATATATATGTACAACTTTAAATACCGTAATTATGCAGCTGTGTTTCAATACAATGATTCAGAATATATTTTTGGATTACATATTTCTATACTAACTTGAAGATGACTGAGAACTAATATTTTGTGCTCAATACTATGGTTGCTTTGAGAACATATGGGCCCTCAGAGTTTGGACCGTAGTGTAGACTATACATCTGTAAGTTCTTTTCTGGTTTCTTGTTTACTTTTTTGAAACCAATTGTACCTCCTTGGCGTATGGACACCTCTGGCTACTCCCATTCCCCCTAGTCAACACTGAGTCCCAACTTCCAAGTACTGCATATCATCATACTGTTGAGCATAACAAAGAGCTTGCGTGCCAACAAAGATCTCTTTATTTGAACCAATTATAACCAATATCACTGTAGACCAGTCAAGAGATATGAGCTATTAGTTCAACTCTTGATGATGTCAAGGCAGAGTGCTTGGAATTAGGTTGGCTTACTAAACAATGGTTTGATCGGTATTGAGAATGCAACCTGGCAAGGCTGTGTACCACACGAGAGATTTTTCCCAATTACTTTCAGGCAATGTCATCTGGAAGAAGTTCAAAGAAACTCACTTTTCAAAGGCCCAACATAGGGACCTATTTCACATTTATAAGCTGCAGTGAGTTTCACTTTATCTTTGACTATCTGAACCTCAGCACAATCTAGAGATGAATCATGATCAATCTTCAGTCGTTGGTACCTTGCTGTGATGTATCAAATCGACAAAACACACCAATATAATATTTGCCCTGCGGCCCAGGTTCCTTTTGTGCTATTGCTGCATCACAATCCTTCTTTACAGGTGCTGCATTCGTAACTCCCTTTTTCAAGTTTTTGGGGTCCGCGTAAGGGACACAGCCGGTCATCGGGAGTCGGGGGTGTTGTTTAGCGGGTGAACAAGTGTATGCTTTGCCACCACTGTTCTGACAAGCTAACCAATTCGAGGCTCAATATGTCAGATCTGTCTGTTTGGAAAGAAGAATCAAATGATCTCAAGAAAATGGACTTGAAGATGATGACTTGCCAAATTTCCCATCTTTAGTCGGCCCATAGAACCTTCTGCAATTTTGATAGCTAGGTAGAGGCGCAACGCAAATCCCTAATCCAAGAAGAGTACTGCATACAATTAGAAGCTGCCCGAGATTCATTGTGGTACTAGATTGCGTGGTAAATTTTTAGGTGTCTGATTGGTTGAAGTTTATTGTTGTTGGTCAATGTGAAGGGTTGGTTTAGATTTCACGTATAAACCCTTAAGTGAGAGTTAGAAAGCTTTGAGTTTTTAAAAGTTCAGATTGTCAAGAAGATGTTATGGAGTAAGTATTCACTGGTATGAAAAGTATTTCAAGTCTTTTGAGAAGGGTAAGATTGATGGACAACGGAATAAAGTGGGCAAAGATCAATGAATTCAGCTCGTATTTATATCAAAGCTTCAATTTCTTTTTTAGATCAACACCAGCTTTGATCAAAGTGATGTTCTTCTTTGTTACCGCAACCGCTTCGAGATTGAACGCATTGCTAGTAAGACCGATTTGCATGTCAAGCCAACAAACACTTTTTGCGAGACGGTGAATTCACCTAGACTGTCGGGGTGCGAGTGACCGGCATAGAACTTTTATGGTAAGTTCAAGGAGGCGCCAGTCTACCGATCTCAAAATTTCAAGCAGAGACGTCGGATTGTGTTGAGTTACCATATCACCGGAGTGTTTGGTCGGATTGGTGAAACTGTGGTATAAAAGCATATTTGAATTTTAACCTGGGTTGATGTCTGGACTCTGGCCAAGATCTTTTTGACTCGTCGTGACCTTTTTGAATCTTTTCCCTGGCTTGTTGCTATTCAGCCTTTCAAACTAGTGACTCCAACATCTGAAGCAATCATTATCCGCTGTACAAAGCGGTCGCGGGCAACTGCGGGCGAGTTCTGTAGCGGCCGCTACAAGTGAACCGGTGGATGTACAAGCAGTCCAAAGCGCCACGCCACCGCTACCTCTCCAAGTCTTGTCTACACCCCGTAGCACTTGCCCAATATCGGCATACAGCGGGTTGAACAGGTTTTGCCAGATGTTTGATCTGAAGACTTGTTCTTTGACCCTGCAAGTTCCACCATCGCCACTACCTCAGACCAGAGCAAGAAAGGCTTCCAAACCCTTTGGTATGTGAGTCCAACTCCACCTTTAAGTTTTGTGTGTCAAACTTTTTGAAAAGCATTTGGTATCGATCGAAACTGACACAAGCAAGCCAGTTTTGGTGTTCCATACATTCATATAATCAGTCATTTAGGACTTTATTTGTCTTTATATGAGGTGATTAATTCTATTCCACTGAACACTTTTTTGCCCTTGCATGGATCTCAACTGAGATTTCTGTAGGGAACTCATGAATATCATCAATAGCTTGTACAGCATACCCAAATCGTTCTTCTCCATTACGTTATAAATCATGATTGATACATAGATTCGACTGATTCGACAACACACCATGGTCATTTTGACAGACATAATTGGTCGCTGAGTCTGCCGGTCACGAAGAAAGATGTACATATGAGACAGAAGAGACAGCACTATGGGAGTGCCTGCACTGCTTTCGGAAGTTTCAAAGGCCTTTTTCGGATGAGCAATTGTATCGAGGTGATGATTATCCTGAGGATGAAATTAATGATTTTTGGGATATCAAATTGGTTGATTTGACATGTTCCAGAAATTAGGATTCCAGTCCGATCACATTGATACTCTTGAGCTCAAATGAGATAATTTGTTTTTGAAGTGTCCTTTCTTTTTCAAATCCATTTGAAAAGATTCAAAGATTGAGCAGCTGTCAGAATTCTTGATGTTCTTTTTGGGTGGTTCTATATCAAATCCAACAGCGCTTCATGATCACAAGTTCTGTGTCAAGCCTGATGATGAGGTCTACCGTCTGGCAATCGAAGCAATTCGACTATAAGATGAGCATCAGAAGCAACCTGTTTCAACCCTCATCCGCTCTTCATCACTGGCCTTTTGCCTATCCTTTTCATCTAGTAAATACCTGCCTTTCCTTTTCTCGAAAATCCCTCACGACATAGACCTAATTTTATTTCTTTTGATCGTAGTAATTTTTCCGATCCCTTCATCCTACACTCATTATTCCTAAATCCACAAAGATGCATATCTCCTTCGCTTACCTTGGCTTTGTGCTTGCTGGTGAGTTCCTTGGTTATCGTCCGCACTCTCTTTCGAGCAAAACTGAGGTCTTGTTCTGTTTGAATTGTTCTTAGCCTCCGCTGCTGCCAGTCCGCGTCATTTGTAAGCGATTGCATTCGGATTCCGTTTCATGAGTCGATGCTGACTTTGTCTATCTTCAGGGCGCGAACCGAGACAGTTGCTCGGTTGAGCGTTCGTAGTGAAGAACAGGCCGGCGGCGAGTGAGTCTGAATTTTTCTAGCTTTGTAGAGCGATGTCACTGACTATCACTTGTACTTTCGTAGCGATCATGTCAAGATGAAGTGCTTTGGTGGCTGTGGTGGAGGTCTTCCTGTTCCAGGGCCCACTTCATGCTGGAATGCTCCCGTCGTCTTCCACGGCGGCGGTGGTTTACCACCCATGAACACCTTCTTTTCCACCGTTCAAAGCTACACTGTCATCACATCCAACACCGTCAACATCTGGAACGGTGGCCTAGACCCTCAATCCATCTTACTTCAGTTCCAAATCATGGTCACCAGTCTTTCAACTCTGTTCTCCACTTTACAAGGCGGTTGTTCCTTCCAAGGAAACCCTCAAGTCGTACGTCTTTCCTCTATTTCGGTTTCGAGAGCTCAGCTGTTTGCTAACCCATCTTGTCTCTAGTTCATCTCCACTTTTTCCCCGCTGATCATTCAAATCCAAAGCATGCTCACGATCATCAACACTCAATGTGTTGGTATTATCGGTTCCTTCCAATGTCAGTACCTGTTCTCCTCCTTGAACCATATAAGCTAAGGTCGGGTTCTGAATTACTGACTATTTCTACTACATTTAGCCTCGTTTGCCGTTCTATCTGTCTTGATCCAATCGATCGTCGGTGTTGCAATCACCTTCCATGTCGAGGTTCAACAATTCTTCTCCGCCTGCAACTTCAACCCTCAGCTCTGGTCACCTCTCGGTTTCCCAGTCGATAGCTGGATCCACGGAGTTCCAGGTGTATTCCCCGGAGTTCCAGGTGGATTCGGTCCAGGTGGTTTCCCAGGTGTTCCAGGTGGTTTCCCAGGTGGTGTGCCAGTTCCAGTACCTGGAGGTGTGCCAGTTCCAGTACCCGGAGGTTTCCCAGTTCCAGTACCAGGAGGTCCCAATGGCTGTTTCCAATCACTTGGTCTCCTCAGCACCTTACTCCACGTCCTCATCGTCATCCTCGACCCTCTCTTCCACGGCCTTGGTGCTCTCTTACAAGGAGTCGGTCTCTTGGTCGCAAACCTTGGTACCGCTGTGGGCGGTCTTCTTGACGGTGGTCTCCTCGGTTTGATCTAGAATCTTAGTCTTTTCGTTCAGATCGTTGTTCGCGCTTCCCTTGTGCAGAGTTTCTTTCAGTCCGTTTCCCGTTTTTTTAGTTTGCATCATCCTTCTGGTATTCCTACCTTGGGGCCTACTTCTTGTACACTTTGTTCTCATGTCGGTCTACATCCAAATTGCTCTTAGCTTGTTCATTGCGGACCTTTCAGAAGCCCACCGGCAACGGCAACGGCAACATACAATGCATAATCCCTTTTTAGTTCCTCTGCCTTAGTTTGTGATACCTAAAGAATAACAATGAATATTGCTTAAATTTATGCCTCTCTCAGTGCTCCTTTGCATTTTCATTAATGTGATGGGACCTCGCTCCCTGTCCCTTGCGCCGAGTCTTTAAACTCTTTACCACTTCTGTTTCCCGCCTAGTTTCCTGGAAAGACAAGCTTTCCCAAGGTTGTGAAGCTTATTCTTAAAGCTTGATCTTTTCCGACCCACCCACCATCCCAACAGACGAGGACTGACCCTTCTGGGCCTTTCAGGCACTTTTGGAGCATCCACAGCTGACTTTTCAAATGTTGAATTTGAGGGTGAAAACGTCCAATTTGACCACAGCAGACTCTTTAAATTTTAAATTTTCATCTTTCAATTTTTCAAATTTTTGAACCTGATCTTTCAATTTAAAGGTTGATTCAAAAATCTTGAAGGGTCAAAATATCATGTGACAGCACTTCATGTGGACAACTTGATGGGGATTCTCTGTCATATCACCTCCATTCCACTTTCATAACGGTTGATTTGCTCAATCTCATTTCAAAAACTCTGTGAAAGACATCACTTGATTCTCAAAACATTGGGTGTCAGCATTGATCAAGATAGTGTTAATGTAAATTTCATCACACGTGTTAAAGACCATTTTTAAGTGTCTTGAGCCTTATTAAACACACTCAACAAATCAAGTGTGTTGCATGAGTGATGATCTGGCTGATCAAATTGCTTCAAGCAAGGTTGAGGTATGTTTGTACAGAATATGATAGTTCAAAAATGAACAGTCCACTATGGACAAGGAGATTTGAAGGCCAAATTGACCCTACTCAGACTTTTCAAATTTGTCAAAAGTTTGTTGTGGATGCTCTTACGTAGCTCTGAGCCTAAGGTAGACCATGAGGATGTCAAACCACACAGGGTCCTAGAAATAGTGTCCTGCAATGGCCCCGGCACACCTCATGGCTCAGCCCCCCTCACAGTACTCTCAACTTACGTTGGTCTAGTTAAGGTAGCATCAGGCTGAAAGCTCGGAGTGTAAAAGATATATATATATATATATATATATAGATCACTGTAGACATACAAACATATATATATATAAAGCTTGTAACCTAAACTTGACCGTAAATGTAGATGGAACTTATTGTAAATCCCCTGAACCACGGCGTCCCAGGGCGTCCATTGGCCCCTGTGGGGATGCGGGGACGCCTCAGTTGGTGTTTTTTTGAGGCTAGATATGCATGTGTAAGTCAGTGTACGATAAAAAGATGATCCTTTGGAGACATTTGACCAAGATACATGTATCATCCTGTCCAACAGAATACCTTCAATTCTCTCTCAGCCCAAAGATCTTATCAACACATGAAGTGATCAGAACAAGAACCCAACCAATTTATATCTTGCATTTCAATCCAAGTATCAATTTGAAAAATTTAAAAACCAAATCACAAAAAAATAACGAGAAGATTAAAAACATAATCATTACACCCACCAAAAAAAAATTACACGATCCAAGCAGAACCCAAAAGGACTCTAGAAATCCACCAAACTTTCTTCATTTCCTAACTTTTATTAACTTCCAAAACTGGAAATAAAAAAACATCTTACTCTCCTACACAAACAGAAAAAGAGAAGAATAGGATATTTCTTCTAAGTAGGTGTATCTGGTACAAGTTCTCTACGATGATGAGGTGTATCAGGTACAAGGATTCTAGTTTCAGGAAACTCTAATGATCTCAAAACAAATCACCAACGTTTCATCAACCCAAAAAGCAAAATCATCCATCAGTTTTGTGTTTGGTTTGTAGAAGTGTCTATATGATCTTGGAAAGAAAAAAAAGGGAATTCTTACGTCTTGTTTTAATCGATTTACTTGGAGTTGCAAGCAGTTGAGTACGAGAATCTAAGTTAGAATCGATTTCTAATTTCAAAGAAAAACACCCGAAAAGGAATCAAAACCTCTTCTTAACCTGTTCCCTAGAAGATCTCGTTCCAAAGAGATCTAATTTTCAAACTTACTTCTAGGTAAAGACTGTTTTCTATGATCCTTTTGATTCCAAATCCCTTTATTCCCATTCCCACTCCCAGAAGCAGAAGCAAGAGACTGATTTCTTCTATGTAATGTATGATTAAGTTTACTTTTAAAAGGTAAATGAGTCATACTGACTTCTCTCCTACTAAAAAGTGATCTAGAATTGATTCCCAATCGATTCGAATTCAAATGACTTAAAGCTAATTGTGATTCGCTCATCGATGCATTCTTCATTAACCTTTGTCGTTTCTTTTTCTGAGGGTTGTCGTTGAGTGTAGGACTAAGAGTCGATAGTTTAGCAGCACGCGCGGCTTCTCGTAAGCCTTGTTGTCGGTCCAGTTCTTTTAGGTTTGGGGTTCGGGTGATAGACGATAAGGGATGGTGTTTGGCTGAGGAATCGAATTGAGTGGGGATAAGTGATGATCCAGTTGGTTCGTAAATCGATGTAGGAAACAATTTTGGTCGGAATGATGAGTTAAGTAATGGTATTTGATGGGTATAACTGATTGATCAATTGATTAGTATCGGACCCAAGCAGATTAGCAATCATACGTCAATGATCAGCACGAGAAGTTAAAAAGTCTTGACTCACTATTCTTCCACTATGTCTGTCCAAAAACGTTGAGCTTCATCAAGATCAGAATGTGATGATTTATTTACAGAAGGATCGGAGCTTTTAAATAGATTGCTAAGTTCTGAAGATCCAAAGTCAGATAAAAGTTGCCACATTGCTAATCTATCAATAAGACCTTCAAGTAATTGTTCTAAATCTGATACGGCTTCGATTTGATCGATTGGTTTGGTAGATTCTTGTCGATTTGGTTTTCGTGGTGATGAAAGTAATTTGGTATGATGTGTTAGGATTTGTGAACCTTGGTTTGAAGATTGGTTTGTGAGGACTATGATCTCTAGTAAGAAGATAATTTGAATTTGAGCTCTATCATCAAAGATTCAAATGACAGTATGTCAGGACGGATATAGACGACTGGCCAGATTAAAGTGAAAAAGGAATGATAAGATGCGAAAACTTACTCTCTGGCTGCCCAGGTTTCGATTTGTTGTTTAGTAGATTCATTTCTAGTAAAGTTTTCTTTACCGGTATATCTATTAGTTTTAGAATCAAGACCAGATGAATTAGGTTTAGATGATTGATAATGACGATAATCCACGACAGCACGAATGACATCAAGTTCATTAAATTGAAAAACGTTTTCTTCTTCTTCTTCAATTTCAGGTTGAGTTATATTATCATTTGGTAAAAAATAATTTACATATCCTGGTACACTTTTATCCCATTTCTTGGCTAATAATTTTTCTGAAATTAAAAATGATTCTAAAAATTCGACTAATTCTTCAGCACTATATTCATTTGATAATGATTTAATCTTTTGTACTAATGTAATCATAGGTGACTAAATCAAAAAACCAAACCAATCAATTCAATTTTTCTTCAACATTTCGTTTTTGTAAAAATAAGTTAAACAAGAGAAAAAAGAAGCGTACTTGAGTATTTACTGAATATGAATCGGGTAAATATAATGCTTCTAAATAAATTCGAGTTAATTCAGTTTCATCTTCATCAGAATGATTCAGTTCAAAGATATCTGCCCAAGTTTGAAATAAGTTTGCTGTAGGTGTACAAGAGTCAGATTTGTTTGTCGAACTGGCTCCTTCGGTGTTAGTGATACTTGCATCTACATCGATTGGGTAGGTAGGATCGGTTGGCCATCCGAATGGGCATAAGAAAGCAGGTGCCAGAGAGTAATTGGGAATGGGTTGAAGTTCAGTCATCCTGCTTCTGAATGAAGGCTCGTCGATTTATGCGTAGTCTCGGTCGAATGAGTCAGATTGAATTCATCCTATTTGCATCTCTTGATGGATGTACAAAAGGGTAATGTTAAGTGTTTGATTTGATATCGACTATGAGTGAATAGTTAATGGTTTGTTTAACAAGTCTTCATTCCGAGAACATGCTCTGGACCAAACTTAACTAAGTCCCTCGCCAACGGCCCGAGGCTCGAGCGAGGGACTTACCTCAAAAACGTGAATTCTCGCCTGAGAAGTAGGCTGTATTCAGCAAAAAAACTCTACATTGCGATACTTTTTTTTGGGCTCATTAAAGTCACTTTTGTGCAAAGGTATAAAAGAAGCGCCACGAGCCATTACATGAGCTCAAACTTTCAGAAGTCTCATAAGGTGACTGGAAGTACTGCTTCTCGGTGATGTGAGATGTGTCCTTTGCTGAGTGGTTAACCTCTATGTACTAGCTGTATCTGCTGCGGGTTTCAGCCAAAGGTCTTGACCGCGTCAGGATGATCCAGGCGACTGGAAAGACGTTTTTGCTGAAACTGCTGTTTCACCAATCGTGCTATCTTTGTTTTGTCTACCTGGTATGCCTTGACAAACTGCCAGCTCATAAATATATGTCTATAAAACAAAGCTCTATTAGTTCCCACTCAAGCCGAAGTTGCAGAGAGCATAATATATGTACTCATGTAACAAAAGTTGCTCTTGAAGAAAGAGCACTTGGAAGCACTTTCCATATCATATGCCTCGGGCCGTTGGCGAGGGACTTAGTTAAGTTTGGCTCTGGACTGGAAATATGTAGAAAATGAAACTTATTCACTGTGAAAGTTTCAATATGATGTGTTGGCATCCAATCTTAGAGCATCCGCACTCGTGCGGTAAATCGAGTGCGGTAAGGTTAAATTTAACGCAACCGCGGGGTCTTTTCCGCACCGGTGAACAATTAGCCCCGCGGTAGTTAATTTTTCATCAGTTTGCGTTAGCGAATCGGTAAATCTACCAATTGGCTAACGCATGCGGTAGCACACATCACGACCTGTTCACAGCAACTACAACTCCAAAAACTCAACTCAGCCCAATCTCCAATACCAAAGTCAACAACAAACATCGTCTTTTCACCTCTCTCACCCAGTCACATGAATTGAATCAAGACCTTTTAACACCAATCGATGTTTTTACGATTGTTTTTTTTGTTTTTTTGTTCTAAAATAGGTCGTTTGAAAATCTTCAACTCGACTTCAAACCAATCAAATCAATATGAAGAATTTCAGACTTCACATATGTATAGAGATAGATGAGAAAATTGAATTCTAAAGACTAATGACTGGAAGACTTTTAAGATCAAGAGATACAAACCAAACAGTTGAAAAAAGCTGAATCAAACATTAAAAAAAGTTTGGATTGGTTCAGATTGTTCATCTTTCTTGTGTAGTTTCAAATCTTTATAATTTTCACAAGATCAATAGATGTATTCAAATATAGCCTTTGTTTTCTTAAACTTGAAATCGTACTTGAAAAATTGAATGTTACCTTACTGCATGACCACTGTGGAGCACATGCATTATCGGTAAAGTTACAAACGTTACAGTGCTACTAACACAAACGAGTGCGAAATTTGGCTGAGTTAAGTCATTTTTTGCTTAATGTAGCGGTTGTTACCGCACGTGACCAAGTTAACAACCGCAAACGAGTGCGGATGCTCTTAGCTAAGTACCTGGAACGCGTCCTTCACTTTATCAGTGTCACACATCAAATGTCCAACCAGTCTCAAGTTCATCAGACTCGCATCCTCCAAGCTTCCATCTTTCCAGAGTCTTGCAAAACACCCCATTCTACCAGTGCAAGCTTTAAATTCTCCCTCACTGCACTTCAAAATCCTCATTCCAGAAAGTCCTTCTGTATCCTCTCGAGTTGAGCTTGTCAACTTCTCTCTAGTAGAAGTCAGTGAGTAATCTGGCAGGTTGATTAAAGGTAGAAAAATAACTTTCAACAAGTTACACTTTGGTTTAAAACCCTCAGTCCTTTAGAAACTACCAGAACTAGCACAAAGCAACTCTAGTTATTTCAATTTGTGGTTCGAAGCCTCATCTTCAATCACTTCATTTATGATCTCATGCTGCCTCTTTTTCCAAAAAAAAACCGGCACTTTAATAACTTTTTCACAAAAGTACATCATTCTGCAAATTCAATTGATGAATAGAGTAACATAAATATATATATTTACAACAGAAGTTCAAATTGATCAATAATCAATTAAACCGAATATAATCTCTTTTGTTTCCAAACGGTCCCCAAAGACTATAATCTCAATAAAGAAGTAACCAAAAATCTTTGGAGATTCTACCTAACCATTGATGGTTGTGGTGGTGGTGGTGGTTGTGAATCAGGTAATCCATCAGTACTAAGACTACTACCTCTAACAAAAGGTTTCCAAATCATAGCCAATCTACTACCATCATTCTTACTATTACTGGTCAAATGTTTAACACCAAACAATTCGATTCCAATCCCATTAAAATATCCTACTTGTGAATTCGAATCTTTTAGAAAGATTAAGGACCAAACTAATCCTCCTACCCAACTTAAAGCTCCTGAACTTGTCAAATTAAAGCTTCTGGATTTAGGTTTCGTTGGTGCTGGTAAGTGTCCTACTAATGTGGCTGAACTTAAGAGGGTTAATGTAGTTTCTGTTGCTGTGTTGGGTGTAATTGAGGATACTAGAATGAAGGGGCGGGCAAATCATTAGATGTTAGCAAATGGACATAGGATTACAATATGGCAAATGGCTTACATTTCGGTTTAAGTTCGGTGATCATGATTTGAATTGTATCAAGTGGCAAACTACGAAAAAAAAGGAGAACCCTCAATAATTTCTCCCAGTAGTCTAACCGTTTGAAAAAAACACTCCTACCTATCCCTCCAAGAAGTGACCCATGTCTCAGTAGGCACAAACCCATTCCGTCCCACACTAACGGCAGTAATCTCCACACTACCTCTCATACGTTCCTCTACCATCTCGGGTGGTGGTTGGGTTTGTAATTCTTCTTCACAATCTTCATTAATTGATCCTTCAATCACACTACCTTCTGTTGCTTTCATCTTACCTTTTCCTTTAGATCGATCTGAGCCTAAACTAGATCTAGCTGATTCATTTGTATTTGAAATTTCAGATGATCTACGTATCAAATTACGTTGTTGAATTTCTTTTAATCCATCTTGAAGTGTAAAAGTTGCAAGATAATCAAATCGAGGATGTACTCTAATCAAAGCATAAATCAAATTTGGATTATCTGACATTTGATAATGAATCACACTATTTAAGCAAGTTCATGTTAGTATTTCAGATATAGAATTTGTGAAACTGAAGAGAAGATTGATTTACTTGTTAAAAGCTTCAAGTAGGTAATACAACAGTCTCACATTTCCATCTTCGCGTAAAAGGAATCGAGGCGCACTGAAAATAGTAAGTAATTGGGCAAGTCGAGCTGAGGCAAGACTTCCTAGGCCTTTTATATACGGACTCATATTGGTGATTGTGATGATCAACGAAGGATAGATAGTTGTAAATCCACTCTCACTTCCCTCTACGGCCGCCTCCTTGTTAGTACTGAAGATGATCGAGCAGATCGAGACTATCAAAAAGTCTGCCAATGAACCTGGTACTGAGTATCGAGCTCGAATGCCTACCGGTAATTCTACCTTTTCATTCACAAGTACACCCAATTCTTTGGCTGTAAGAACTTGTAATAAAATACCACAAACTCGAACTAGACCCATCTTGGGTTTAGGAGCATCTTTTTGCTCAAGACAGATGAAGACAAGTGCAATGACGAGTTGAATGATTTTACGTGAACTTGTGAGATACGGTAAGAGACGCGAATTGCAATCCAGGGCCACGAAGAGCATCATCACAGCCTCAGTAAGATCACATCCTGAGGGTGCTAGAAGTGAACTGGCCGTAGCTGTAGAGGAAACAGCGTCAGGAAGGAGTAGTTGTGAAGTGACACCCATTGGCTTGGTGATGACGGCGAGAAGGTGGTCAAGGAGAAAATTTAGATCGTTGGGTCGATGTAGTTTGGAGAGATAAAGCCGAAACCCGTTCGCCTCTGTCACTTTCTTAGATTCCGTAGACATGGGCTGTGATGCGTCAAGAGCAGGAAGTGTAATGCTTTGAAATGTTGTCGAAGATGGCGTAGAAGTCTTGTTCCGTAATTCAGGAAGGATGAGTAAGCAGAGAAGCTCTGCACACCAGCTGGACAAGCCCTCGGATGAAGTCGCCTGACTTGCCCCTCCCAAATTGGAGCTACTAGGTGCAGTGGTGAGACTTGGGCGCCGAGGACCAGTGGAAGTAGAAGAGTTTTCTATCTGAGAGTTCTTGGCTGTTGAAGTTGGACTTATGGAAGATGAGAAACCCATCTTTTCTTGTGCCATTTTGCCCAGTCCGGTGGCAATATTTGTGAGGGCGTTTGCTGAATTTCTGAGAGGTGTCTTGGACGGAGCGAGTGAGGTGTTGAGGAGACTACATAGAAGGGAGAGCAGGAAAGGTTTGGAGGTCTTGGTACTGAAGTAAGTCAATGCTGGGTTTGGAGATTGCAGTACTGAAGCGAGCGGGTGACCAGCTTCTGGAACCAATTCGGTTGTACTGCTACCATAAAGATGAGGTGGGCGGTAGAGTGGCTGAGAAAGGGCTACGAGTAAGAGTCGCAATACTTCCACTTTCGCTGAGTTATGTGCTTGTCGATGTTCCAAAGGCAGCTGTGAACATCCGATACCGCCAGTCCAAATTGGGTAACGCACATCAATGCCGTTTGTTGATGCAGGAACACATAGACCAGGAAGGAAGAGGAGATCGGCAATAGTGTCGAGTAAGATGGAAAACAATGGAGGTTGTTGATTCGAAGACACGTGAGAAGATGATGGATTACCCTCGGTGGCATCTGGCCTACTAGGATTTAGATTACTAGTTTCCGTTGTTTCTTCTTCTTCTTCTTCTTCTTCTTCATCGATCACAAACTGAGGTGTAACCGGTGTCAAGGTCCGTTCTGTAACACTTGCAAGCTCATCTTCGTCTTTCTCAGACGAGATCGAATGGCTCTCCCAAAACAAGTGATAAACCCATTCCGATTTGTCAAGCGGTTTGCTCCATTCAGGTTGACCAGCCAGTCGTAGTTCAGCGGCAGCGTTGATCGGGGAAGACATCGAGGGGTCGATCAGAGGAGTGTGATCCATGAGAAAAGGCAAGATACGTGTCAAGACCCTGACACAGTTGAGTATTTCCCGCAGTGGTCCCTTGGGTATGTTACCATTACTTCCAACGCCAACAATATTGGCAGCGCCCTGGTAGAGTGAGCTAGGGACTCTTTTGCTAAATCCTTTCCATTGACTGGTAAATGCACCTGAACCGTTAGAATCTTCAGAACCACGTTCTCCACGGTCTTTTTCTTCAAGATCTCGGCGAGTAGTCTGTGAGTGCACAAGTTCATCGAGCTTATGAATCAGGACATGAAGAAGATTGGCTACATTTCTAGGCCGATCACGAATGGCCTTGCGGATATCTGAGGAAGAGATGAGGATCGGAACATCCGAGGCGAAGTCAAAGATAGTTGAATATATTGACCAATATGAAGTTTCTGAAATCGGAATTGTTTTGGGAGATGTATATAAATGAGTCAAAGTGGTAGACCGAAAGTTAAGTTTAGGATCTGATGACCTAAAGAGATGATACAAAGCATAGAGTCAGTTTCATTGAATGTGATTCGAATGAAAGAGTAAAAGAAAGCTTGACTGACAATCCTAGATTTTGTTTAGCAATCTCGAATATCTTGGCCATTTTGAGGAAGGAACTATGAGAAGTCGGTAGTTGAACTTGAGTTGAGAAGTTGATGAAGTGTCGACGAAACCGACCCGTGAGACTTGAGACGACATCCACGGGAACCTTTTAGGTCGGCCCGGGAATCTCAAGGTCTGACATCGGTCTTGGCCACATGTCGGTCTGCAGTTCGGCCGCCCGACGTACTTAGGTTCTCTGCATTGGAACTTGAAATTGGGGTGGGGTTAAAAATCATCACTCACTCGATCGGAGAATTCTCATTCAACCATTCAACCATTCATCGGTATCTTATCATTCGATCGAGATTGAAGCCAATAAACCCTCGAACCATCACCATATGCCTCAGAAACGTCCACCGGACACCGACGCAGGTGATCCGGATCACCCTCCCCCAAAAAATCCTGCCTTTCGATCGGACGAAACGGATTCGATGATGAGCGAACTCAGGTCACTATCATCGACAAACCCTCAAGCGAACGACGTCCTTCTTCAAATTGTTATCAAAATGATGGACAGCATGTCCAAAATGTTCAACGCCACGATCAACGAACTCAGAGAAGAGATTCGCCAACTCAGAGCGGAAAAGGTTACGCCGGTGCAACTACAACCGCAACCTATACTACAACCAGGACGGATCCAATTACCTGCGAAACCAAAAGCTTGGACAAACCCGTACCCTAAAAACGACACGAATACTAATCAGACACCGAAAGCTCCACCCAAAAATGTCGAAATCAATGAATTCAAGTCGGCAACTCTCATCATGCACAAGAACTCAGAAGCTGAACCTTTCAAAGGTATGACAAACATCACGATTGTAGAGAAAATAAACTCAGCCTTAGAATCACTCAACGCAAAAATCAACGATAAACCAGTCAAGATTCAAAGTGCAGCAATCTTAAAATCGGGCGACATTATAATGACCATGGAAAATAGATTCATCAAAAAATGGCTACTAGAGAACAAACACCGATGGACTAAACTAGCCCACAAGGACTTCGAAACAACCCAAACCCGATACCCGATTCTCTTCAATTATGTTCCTGCTGAATTCAAAATAGGAGACAAAGAATTCATCATCAAACTAAGCGAACAAAACAACATCCCACTCGAATCTATTCACTCAGCAAAATGGATCAAGAACCCGGAGACACCAAGAACACATGGCACAATAGTAATCACTTCTTAGATAAAGCTCTTGCACATAAAAT